>NW_016157717.1:210291-211490 GCF_001687245.7 Rhagoletis zephyria | reverse complement strand
TTGTGTTAGTATAAATGTATATTTGTGAACTATTACAAACAAACCACTGTCAAGTCACTCCAGGAGCGGTTTAAATTACAAATATAAAAAAAAAAATAGAAAAATAAAATAACTAAAAATGTTTCCCTGAACGTGATTGGGGCGAGCTTTGTGGTAACCGGCGGCCCGTTTTCCCTGATACGGCTTATTTTTAAGTAAATAGTATAACATACTGACGCGTGCAACACGATTCCTTTTTCCTTACTTTTTTGTTCAAAAGTTAAATACAATTTTTTCTTTGGCTTTACTTAAAATTTAATTTTCTAAAATATTGACGGTTACTGCACCGCTCCTGATTTTTTATATTTTTTCAAATGTCATTCTGAGCACATTGGTTGGTTGGTTTTCTCGTTCTATCATTATATATCTGCACTCTAATGTTGGCGGATGTACTTTCAACGTACTGCCAATATAGAAGTATTACATATGTATATGGGGAGAGCGTATAGTGAAGAGCAAAGCGTACACACACTTTTTTAATTGAAGCTAGGCTCGATGAAAGCTCTTCGCTTCGCTCGCCGCTCCAATATGTTTTGNGGTTGGTTGGTTTTCTCGTTCTATCATTACATATCTGCACTCTAATGTTGGCGGATGTACTTTCAACGTACTGCCAATATAGAAGTATTACATATGTATATGGGGAGAGCGTATAGTGAAGAGCAAAGCGTACACACACTTTTTTAATTGAAGCTAGGCTCGATGAAAGCTCTTCGCTTCGCTCGCCGCTCCAATATGTTTTGACCTATGGCGCTATGGCGACCGAACGAAATTGTTTATGATTCAAGTTTAACTGTTTTATAATGTAAAGGAATGGTGACAACAATTTTAAGTTTTCATTATTTCATTTCACGGGATATTTTTATGTTTTCGTTACGCTTTTTATCATTTCTTCATTTGTATCCGTAACTTTTTATTAATTTTTTTCCATTGCGTTATTTGTATACCAACTTATCACTTCGTTTGATAAGATATCGTAAATTCTCTTTTTTCAAACTGTCCGGATTTGGATGAGTAGAAACATTTTCCAATCACTTTCCGTTTCGAACCAGTTATAATACTTCATTTAATTTCAATATTTTCAGTTTATTTTACATATTGCATAATCCTATTTAGAATATTTGCAAATCAAGATTTCTCAAATACCCTTAGTTTGGTACCCA
>NW_016157717.1:167979-208465 GCF_001687245.7 Rhagoletis zephyria | reverse complement strand
GAATTACTGACATTTGAGTAAAAACATTGTTGGAATCTATTAAATTTTGACAAAGTTATGGGCATTTTAAAAAAACATTCTCACTGTCAATTCGAATAATCGATTTTTGCCTGAAAAACAAAATCGCGTTTAATTCGGCCGAAAAATTTTTCCGGGCCAAAAGAAAAAATACGTGTTTCGTTATTTGGACCAACAAACAATGTATTTGAGTTTGGTCGAAATTAAAAATCATGCTCATACCTGACCGGTTGTCTGGAAATGGAAAGCATCTGCTTATTTTCACCAAAATTTCAAACTTTTTAATCAGAATTTTGGTATGCAGTTTTGTAGACCATTTAATTTTAGTATAATGAAGGGCAAATTTCAAGCTGCTCTAAAATCCCGTTAATTTTTGTAATTATTTTTTTTTGCTGGCAGTGTCCTCCATACAAAAGAAAATTGTCGAACATACTTTTGTATGGAAAAAACGTGAAACACCTTCAACAAAAAAAATACTAAATTTTTTTGGGCTGTCTGCAAATGTTTTTTGATGTTCGCTGTTGTCTGTCGCTTCACCTGAACATATGAAAGGAAATCACAGTATATACAGTAATAAACCTTTTCGCAGTTTTTCACCATTTAGTCCCCGAGGAGTACTTTTAGGTTGTGTGCAGCGTGTTCGTTTTGCGCGCACGGCAACACTTACTGTGGGGAATTTCGCCTCACGATTAGAAAAAGTACATTTGGAGGATAAAATATACACAATTATGTGTTATTTATGAACAAATTGTAGGTTAAGGCTGTGTGCGAGTACGTCTAAATTGCTACCTAAATAGAGAAAAATCCTAAATCACTGGAAAGTGTCGGTAACGCAGTGAATAGGAACAATTTAGATTTTCTGCGAGCATACTTTTCAACCTAAATTGAACAGTCAAATATATTTGAGCGAGCGATTAAGTGAACAACGATTTTTTGATGTTTTAAATAATTTTTATCATTGCTATGGCACAAAAAAGAAAATATTCAGAAAGATGTAAGTATAAATTTATTTGATTTTTGCATTCAGATAAGTATATGTGTAATTCGATGGACGTATATTATTTCGCAGGGTCAGAAGAGCAAACGGATTCTTTTATAAATGCCAGGATGGAACATTTTCCTTTTCTGTTGCAAATTTATTATATTGTTAAATAGTCCCAAAGCTACCGCAAAATTATTCATTTTATAGATATATTTATTAAAAGCAACAATTCCAAAACAAACAATTTAGGTTGTCGAACGAACTCGCACAGTTTTAGCAGCTGTTTTCCTAAATTGTAGCAGTGCTGGAAGTTCCCAGTGGAATATTAGTTTAGGTACTAAAATTTAGGTAAACTCGCACACAGCCTATGTATAATATTCATTTTTAATGTATGCTGAAATTCATGCGTAATGAATAATGATATTAATAGTTAAGTACATAAATAACGCTTGTGTTTTATAAACTGGAAAACTCAAATCGTAATTATAGCATTGAATGGAGTTTTCTTAAATGTAAGTTTAAAATAAAAAAAAAGTCCCTTGTAAGATTAAATTATTTAAGAAAACCGTAAATTTTGTGAATTTATCAAGCCAAATTCTAAATTTCCGAATATATCTAAGTCTTTATAAAAAAAAAAAACAAGGTTTGTATAGCTATACAGATCCCAATGACTGCCAGAACATCCGCCCAGATAGTCCATTAAGCACACCCAAGTTTGAGTGGTCTACAAGTTACAAGCGTTTTCAATATTTAACAGTTCATTATCATGTGCGGTGTAATATAACAAATTATACACTGAACTATGATAATCTATACTAGTATCTATAATAATAGACAAAAATTTGCAATGTTTTTACACTTTTTTCAATAGTTTCGGGCACTATTACACAGTCATGACTTGTGCCACTCTGCCATAGTACGGTTTTTGCTCCCTTTCATACCAGAATAATTTTGTATACAACTCTGAATCAATAAAATTCATGATCCTTCTCATTATCAACCCTGATCAGATTTTACCCCCGAGGAGTACTCAAAAAGGTTTATTACTGTATATACTGTGAAGGAAATTCTAAAGAATCGGCGAAAAAAAGCCGATGCCGATGCTCAATTTTGTGCTGATACAGCGGATGCCGATTAATCGGTCGGACTCTAATAGGAAGTATTGGTTGATATCTTCTAAGTATGTTTATTTTATTTAAATATATGGCCATATATGATTTTCCATACAAAATCACTTCGTCATCATTTTGTAAGCACGTGCTTGCGCTGGGAGTATGTATGTGTAGATATTTCGACTTTTGAGTAACAGATGGCGCAATATTTATAACCGAATTGCGGCGTATGCATGTAAACGTACATATGCTGAATGCAGTTAATGTGGATCTGTTTTTCTCTTAGTAATCTATGTACATACACTTGAACATATGAATGCATTATACGCGAAAACTTTTTTGTAATATCAGATCTGTACCGTTCGTTCGATTTTACAAAATGAGGAATCAAATTAAAGGGCTCGGCCGGTGGAGTGCAGTAACTTCTTATTTTTTTTCAAAAAGAGTTGCCACCTGATAAAAAATTAAATTCCAATTATTTTGAAGTTAAATCAATTACTACACTATGAGTATCGATCGAAATGGTTTTGAAAAGGCTTTATTTCTTAATTATATGTAGGAGGGTTGCCACCTGTTTTAAAAAGCGATTTAGACCTAAATAAAGGCAGAAAAATTGAAATGTGTATCCTGATATGGATATCCGATGAAAGAGGTTAAGGTTTGAAAATATTTTGCAGTGCGTTGCCAACTTGTTACAAAGTTAGATTCAATATAAGAAATAGGTTAAATAAACTACTTCAATATGAATATAAATCAAAATTGATTTGAAGAAACTTAATTTCCAAACTGCTTGTAGGAGGGTTGCCACCTAATTTTATAATTAAATTTATTTGAATTAAGAGTATTACATAATTTAAGTATCTATAAGCTTGCTTCTTCCACAAATAGATAAGGAAAGGACGGAAGAGTTGCTCAGCCTCTCAATAGAGGAATATTCTCCAACGAATATTGCAGAAGTCGCAGAGACGAGGAAGGAGAAAAATCCGCAGAGCACTTCTTCTGCAGCGGCCCAGCTTTGGCCAAGAGAAGAGCAGGCTTTTAAGGTAGGTACATCTTTAGCTATCTTCCGGAGTTATCTGGTGTAGGTTTATAAGAGCTTCAAAATGGTTCGTAGTCGCTGAGGTTCCCGTGTTTCGCAGTGGTATCACAAAGGACCTACAAGGTGTAAGTGAATTTGTTATTTGCATTGAGTGCCACACTCACCTAAGGAATTTCATAACACTACCGGTCCTTCTCTTATCCGCAGGCTCATTTCCAACAGTTGCGTTGACCTGAGACCCAAACTAAATCTGCTTCTTCTATATTGCAACAGAGGCCATAACTTTAATGCACCTTCGGCGATATGCTAACCCACTTGCTTTGACAGCGTAGTAAACTAATACGTTTTAAAATTCAAAGCGATAGCAAATAATTCTTCCTGGAAATTATTCGCGAAATCAGGCCGATGTATTTAACTTCGTATTTCAGAGAAATTGCCTGCTCGGACTCCACGTGCGGAGGTATCAAATTCCCCGTTCCAGTCTGCGCCCGAGAGAGAGAGACTCTGAAGGGCCTGTGGACTTCTATTTCAGGTTGCGTATAATAGGTATCCTGTATTTTTCTCTCAATCTTCTGAATCGATGTAAATTGTTTAAATATCGATGGGAAACAGACTTGCAATGATATCACCCACGTCTACCACACTCTACCCATATATAGCATTTTCAGTTTAAATGAAACTTTTTTCAAATTAAATGAAACCTTTTTCAGGTTAAGCGAAACCTTTTTCAAATTAATTGAAACCTCTTTCAGATGATGCGAAACCTTTTTCAAATTAAATGAAGCCTTTTTCGGATTCAATGAAACTTTATTCAAATTAAATGAAACTTTTTTCAGATTCACTGAAACTTTATTCAAACCAAATGAAACTTTTTTGAAATTAAATGAAACTTTATTCAAATTAAGTATTAAACATTTTTAAATTAAGGAACAGGAAATCAACTTAACCTATTAATAGCCGTTTGCGCCATGTCTGGCTAACACTAAAGGCTCTGTTATGCATATTTGGCATTGCTTGAGAGTTGTCACATAAGGAATCTGTTAAATGAGCTTCGCGTGTAAGCTGTTACCCAACGCACAGCATTACATACGTAGAAGTCAGTTGGCTTTTGATTTCTACGTAAAAACACAAACAAATACTCTCCCTTCTCACTCACTCGCTTAAGCGAAATGTAAACTTTGGCATTTGCATAACAATTGTCTAATTATTTTCTTTTAACTTAAACAAACCCTATGGATTAGAGCACAGTCTAATCACGGCAACATTCAACTTCGGTTCAAGAATAATTTTGACATGTCCCATTTCTCTTTTCCTTTTCACATCATCCTTTACATGTACTCCCGAAAACAGAGATATTTGAAGTTTTATAAAATGAATAAATTATATGATTTGCCTAGTTACCAAAACCACTCGAAAATCACAGCAAACCAACCAACCTACCAGAGCCTTATTTTAAGAAATGAAACCACCAATTTTGGTCCAATTGGACCGAAACGGCAACACTGTATTTAACATGCCTTGGCCGTAAGGGAGAGCAACACGTAACAGCTAATTCAAAGTAATCCAAAAAAGAAGTTTCATTTCATTTGAATAAAGTTTCATTTAATTTGAAAAAAGTTTCATTTAATTTGAATAAAGTTTCATTGAATCTGAAAAAGGTCTCATTTAATTTGAATAAAGTTTCACTGAATCTGAAAAAGGTTTCATTTAATTTGTAAAAGGTTTCGCTTAACATGAAAAAGGTTTCATTTAATTTGAAAAAGGTTTCGCTTAATTTGAAAATAGTTTCATTTAAACTGAAAATGCTATACATCCAGAGTACAGAGTTGGGTTAAGACCCCACCTCTTTCGTAAATCCGCTTTCAAGAGCAAAAATCAACATTCGCTTTCTTTACTCTTTCCTCTATAAATATTTTTCAACTGAGCTTAGGATCGGGTATGATTGCCTGACACTTGGCTCCTTAAGGTAATCAAGGGATTTTGCAATCAGTTTTGATAATTCAAAGCTAGGGACTTTATTCCTCGCCATAAAGAGAATTGTTGTGTTTTTTCTGAGCCGGCTGCAAGCTCATTCATCCAACCTTCCTAAAGCTCCTTCCATGATATTGCTCCTCATTGGGGGAAATAACTCGTATTAAAGTTTCCACATTATCAGCATAGGCCCCTACTTTCGCTTCCCCTTGGTTAAGCTTGACTGGCACTGACTCCCTACTGGTAACCCATAAAAGTGGCGAAATCACTCAACCTAGGCACTGTCCCTATTACCATTCTTTGTTAGTATGCAGCTTCCCAGTTTCACTAGAATTTAAACACTTTTGCCACTGAAAAAATTATTGTTTAATAATTTAATTCTTGCAATATTTTTATGATCAGTCCAAGGATGCGTGGGAGTTGTGAAAGGCATACTCATACCCCTTTTTATACCCAAGCGCACTTGTGCACAAGGGTATTATAGCTTTGTTCACATAACGGTTGTTTGTAACGGGCAAAACGAATCGAGATAGATATAGACAAATGTATACATAAATGATCAGAATGAAAAAAGAAATCGATTTAGCTGTGACTGTCTGTCCGTCCGTCCGCCTGTGCACATGATAACTTGAGTAAAAATTGAGATATATTAACGAAACTTGGTACGTATACTTCTTTCGGGCGAAGGACGGATGGTATTGAAAATGGGCAAAATCGGACAATAACCACGCCTGCCTCCCATATAACGGTAGTTTTCAGAAATACGAAAACTGCGATAATTTAGTAACCACGCCCACTTATGATTACATGTGTATATCTTGATAACCGCTCGACCAATTTTTGCCAAATTTGGCCCGAGTGTTGGCCTTGGTACAACACAGTAAATGGCTGACAGTTTTTAAAATCGGACAATAACCCCACATCCCATATAACGGTAATTTCGAGAAATATATAATCTTTGATAAATCAGTAAAAACTAAAGCTAACTTATTCGAAATTGATGCTTGCAATAATTCTTTTCCAGGAAATACGTTTATGATAAAATTTTGGAAAATGGGCGTGGCACCACTCACTTATGATCACATATATGTATCTCAGTAACCGTTCCGCCAGTTTGTACCAAACTCGGTACGGTTATTGTGCTTGCTACATAAAAGCAAAATATTGAAAATTATTGAAATCGGACTAAAATTACGGCCACTTTTCATATAACGGTAAATTTCAGTACCTTCAAACTTCGATATTTTGAAATTTAAGGACGCTAATTTACTCAAAATTGATACTAACAACAATCCCTTGAAAGGAAATAACATTATTTGGAGTTTTGGAAAATATATAATATAATATATAAGGTTATCCCATTATGTCTAACTGAACGTTATATCGAAGTTTTTTTTAAAATAGGGGTAAAACTACCCTTGCTGACCATGATGCGGCAGTTTTCGGAAAGGTGAAAAACATATATAAAATACTTGCGCCGGGTATTTAATGTTCGGCTCCGCCTGAACTTAAGACTTTCTTACTTGTTTGAATTTGATATTATGTGTCATTGTAAGGCGACTCCAAAATCTTTGATGTTTGAGGAATTGTTGTTTCTTTTAAAAAGTTAAATAAAGCTTGCACAAAAAATTATAAATACTAAGGACTGTTTTCACAGTCACTCTATTGGTTAACTGGATGTACTATATTGGTTAACTATAATTCAACCAATTTTCAAATTGATACTATTAAATGAAAAGTGGCTGGTTAACATTAATCTTTTAGTTAACGTATACATGACCAGGGTTCGGACTTGAAGATTCGTAAACCGCACTGAATTAAAAAAAAAACGCAGTAAAAGCAATTTTTTTCGCAGTAGATTTTTGAGTTTGCTCCTGTTTTAATTTACAAGCATGTATGTACATGTTATACTAATAACTAAACATATTTTGCATACAAGTATGTGCTATATTTTATGTTGCAGAAACATCTTTTACTATTCGAAATATATATTACGTCGACAAATTTATATATTTTTTTTAATTATAATAATTCAATTGGTGGTGAAAAATGCCTTGCCTTGCATTAAATAGGAATACAAAAATAGCCTTTAAAATAAATCGCAGTATATTTGAAAAAGAAACCTCAGTGATGCAGTAGAACATTAAATTTTGGTAAAAAGCCCTCTAGATCTACCGAAATTGCAATAAGTCCGAACGCTGTTAGTTAGCCCTAAAGTAGCATATTAACAACAACTGTATAACCATATTATTCAGCGTAAAATAAGAACATATATTTTCAAAATGATTTGGTTTTACGTACATATATTTTTTTTAAATTCGGCTTTCTTCCACATCTAGTGCTTGCGATGCGATGCGCAGACATACTGCGTTGTGTATTTGACCTATTTCATAAAAAATAAAACTTATATGAAAAATATTAAAGGTAGAGTTAGAAAAGAGTTTAGTTACTTAACCTAGATAACTGTTTAGATAACTATATTTAGATGACTTTTTTCTGTGTACTTTTCAAGTGTTTCGACAGGGTAAATATTACGAACGCATTTGAATAATAGCGCACAAACGATGGATTTGAAGGGAAACAATCGTCAAAGGCGATTTCCAAAATTTTTAGGCGCAAAAAAGCCAAATAAATCGCCCAATCTGGACACTCTAGTAAAAGCAGTCGTTGTTAGCTCACACTTGCAGCACCTTCAATAAAATAAATTCTCAAAAATCAACTGGATCTTTTACCAACTTGAAGCTTGCCCTTCATACAATTTAATGGGCTACCATGCTTTTCTAAAGATTCTGTTTAAAATGGGTAGGTTCAGAAGGCGCAGAAGTTGAGCCCAACCGTTGCTAAAAAAATCAGTGATCGTTATGCGTCTTCTGAACGGCTTGATACATTAGCTGTCAAATTCAAAACACACAACATGTTGTCTGAAATGATCAGAATAATATTACGATCATCTAACACCCAACTGTTCAGTTGATCAGAAGTACAAAGCAACGCGTCCAGAAGGTGCAATCGCAATAGTTACTGAGCTGTTGCGCCTTCTGAAGGTGCCCAATGTTTGAAATTTTGGTGATACTTTGCAGAATTTTTTGAATAAAATTTAAAATGTGAATTTATAGTTATACTAGTTATAAAAAAAATAAACATTAAACAAACAAAAGAAAAACTGATCAAAACATCGCACTCCTATTATTTCGTGAACAATTGTGCATACTGGAATATAAAGCATGGCTAAATTTCTTCATTCAACTAAATATTCCCCGAAATTATGCCGAAATGCTGGAACCATCCATAGTTTTCCAGCTCTGGCCTAAAAGAGAATTATTCCTTTAAATTAATGGCGTTTTCTTTTCTATCGAAAAATGTTGCCTTCCATTGCCACCCTGCGCACAAATATAAAGAAGGGCGTAACGAAAAGGCAAAATCTATTGTTGAAAAGAAAACTCCATTAGTATGCATAATGCTATACGAATCAGCGTAGTTTCCTATTACATTGGAAAAGGTGTACTGCCTCTTTAATATAGAAATGTACATATATATCAATTTACTTATACATGTATTTTAGTGCTTTAATGTGTGAATCTATCAGAACACTGATTTTACTCTTTTTTTTGTTGATTTGAAAAATCTGCTAGTAAGCAGAGGACTGAAGGCGAGGTTAGAAATTAGTCGCCTGCGAATCGACTACTTAATAGTACAATTTTTCGATAATTTTTAATAAATTCATGACACTGCTTTTACAAAAATCAAACTTTCATTCAAATTATGTGTAAATATTCACTATGACTGTAGCCTAAAATTTATTTATATGAAGCAGTTAACAAGAGGCAATGTTTTTAAAATCAATTGCCTACTTCTTTACTACTTAATACAAACAAATTCGAAAAAAATATCCTTAAAATTGAGCTCATTTCACTTTGAGCAGAATTACATATGCAGAATTAAATATGCATATTAAACTACTGACTTAGCACTGTTCACCGTAGATCTGTCGAAATATAAATGACGATTGCCGTTCGAAATTCCTTCTCATTTATGTATACGCATTGGCTGTTAATCTTCATAAGGTAGGTAGAAAATGCACTTTTTGACACAGTTTATCCCCGCTAATCATCTGCACTGCAAACAAAAACATTTTCTACATCTTATCACTTAAAAATCTGTGTATGTATGTACCTACTTATTTATATGCATATGATGATTTCTTAAATTATTGACATTTTTGCTGTTATTGTTTACGCATGCGTACCCTCGGTGCACTGTTCCCTAAATTAAATCGTTTGTACACTTTTGTATGTACAAACATATGTATGTTAGGGTGGTCCTTAAAATACCAAATATTCTACTATGTTTTACATCCACGGAAATTTCAAAATTTGAAATAAATTTATAAGGTTCGCTACCAGGGTTTGAAAAATTAGATTTATTTAAATTGCAAAAGTTTAGATTTTGACCTGCTATAACTCGAGTTTATGAAGTTATATTTAAAAAATTTCGATAATATGTCAAATTTATCAGGATTTAAGTGAAAATTATGTCGAATTTTTGCGATTTAAAAAGATTCTATTTTTTCAAGCCCTGGCAGCGAATCTTTAGCTTGTTATACCCGAGCGCACTTATGCACAAGGGTATTTTAACTTTGTTCGCATAACGGATGTTTGTAACAGCCAAAACGAAGAAATCTGTTAAAAATCTTTGAAATCGGGCAATAACCACGCCCACCTGCCTTATAACGGCAATTTACAGAAAACCGAAAACTGCGATAAATCAGTAACTGCAATAATCACTTATCAGAATATTAGAATATTATAAATTTTTGGATGGTAGGGTTGCCAGACTTTTTATGCCCGAAATGAGTACGTTAGACTTTTTCATGGTAAAAAAAAATCAGTACTTTTCAGTACATTTTTATTCAAAGCAAAATTATGACTGTAAGTAATATATGTATAATACTTTAAAAAGCCAGAGTACTTGTTTTTAACAATATTTTGGTATATAAATAAAATATAGTTCATAAAAAATAAAAGTGTTGTTCACACTCACATGAGTGGACACATCATTGTTCACAGAGGCCAACAAATTATTTTATATTTATGACATTTTTGAATAGCAGTCTTCAGTGTTTAAATAGTCAAACCATTCTATACACTTCATTTTAAAATTACTTTTAATTTTAAATTCACTTAAAACAAGTAAGAAAGTCTAAGTTCGGGCGGAGCCGAACATTAAATACCCGGCGCAAGTATCAAATATATGTTTTTTCACCTTTCCGAAACCTACCGCTAGATGGTAAGCCGGGGTGTATCAATTTTGAGTAAATTAGCCCCCTTAAATTTCGAAATATTGCAGTTTCAAGCATTTCTCAAATTTACCGTTATATAAAAATACCGAGTTTGGTAAAAATTGGTAGAACGGTTACCGATATACATATATCATAAGTGGGCGGTGCCACGCCCATTTTCCAAAATTTTACCACAAACGTATTTCTTGGTAAACAATTCTTGCAAGCATCAATTTTGAATAAATTAGCTTTAATATTTACTGATTTATCGAAGATTTTGTATTTCTATAAATTACAGTTATATGGGATGTGGGCGTGGTTATTGTCCGATTTTTTTAAATTTTCGGCCATCTAGTATGCTGTATCAAGGCCAACAACTGTGCCAAGTTTGGTAGAAATTGGTGCAGCGGTTACCAAGATATATACATGTAACCGTAAGTGGGCGTGGCTACGCCCATTTTCCAAAAATTTATAATACTCTTATTTTCGTCTGAAAATTATTATAAATATAAATTTTGAGTGAATTATCTTCAGTAGTTACTAAAATATCGCAGTTTTCGTATTTCTGGAAATTACCGTTATATGGGAAGTAGGCGTGGTTACAGTCCGGCTTCGCCCATTTTCAATAACAACCTTGGATTAATGGAAACCTACATACCAAATTTTGCTGAGATATCTCAATTTTTGCTCGAGTTATCGTGTACACGGACGGACGGACAGACAGACATGGCTTAATCGACTTCTCATTTCATTCTGAGCATTTATGTATACATTTGTCTATATCTATCTCGATTCGTTTTGGGTGTTACAAACAACCGTTATGTGAACAAAATTAATCTACCCTTGTGCATAAGTGCGCTCGGGTATACAAATTTTAATTAGAAGCCGGTATCTCTCTTTGCGCCAGGCAGCAAACTTTATACTTAAGATCCTCTCAGTTGCTTCGTTTGAGTGTGGTATTGACAAAAAAAATTACATATTTTTGCAAAGTGTAGAAAAATACCTATATTTAAGGACTTCATCTATAATTCCTCATGGCTTAAATTAATTTTTTTAACTACGCAAAAACTTTGAAAGACTAAGAATTCGATAAAAAAGAGTATCTAACTCTATGTCTTATAGGCTAAACTCTTTTACAATGTCAGTAAATTGTGAAAAAAGAATTGTAACTTATAGGAGAAAGCCATTCGAATATTAAAATTTGTTGTTATTAAAATAAGAGTTATTTTCGAGATAATTACTTAACAACACTCAACAAAAAAACGCCAGCCTTTTTTTAAATAATTTAAGCTCCATCATATTATCGCAACTGGTACGCAACGACCCGGCGATATGCTTATAAAACGATTAACATTTTTGTTGTATTAATTTCTTGGCCATATCAAACATTATCTGAAACATGTCAACTATAATTAAATTAGTTTCTTTTCACTTTTTAGCCGACTTCAAAAAAGGGAGGAAGTTATCAGTTCGTCGGAATATTTTATTTTAATTTTATTTTGTATGTACGTACGTTACCGCATAACTTTAGACCACGTTAACCGATTTCGATAATTCGGAAAGGTGATACCTCAAGGGTGGTCGCATACTAATTTTGTTTAGATCTGATAAATGGATCGTGAAGAAATTAACGATAATCCTAAATTTTTATACGAGAATTGAAGTCGGTTTTGTTTTTGCTTAAAAAATACTTCTTACAGTACAGTTTAAGGGAGTTCCAACGTTATGTTGATTAAATCCTAAAGTATTTTGTTTGAATTGAAAATTCAGAACAAATTTTGAAAAATCAGGACGTTAGCTTACTGACTGAAGAAATGAATAAAATCAGTACTGTACTGATAAAATCTGACAATCGTAATAATGGGGCGTGACTCCGCCCAATTATGACTACAAATGAGATACACAACCCCTTTATCGATTTGTACCTAAGTTGGTTCAATTATATCATTAAATCTAACCCTGCATATTATAGAAAACGTTTGAAATCGGGTAAACACCCCTACTTATCATGCAAATGTAGTCCAGAGAAAGTTGAAACGACGATATTTGATACCTGCGCCGGGTATATAAAGTTCGGTTTCGCCCGAACTTATACTTCTTTGCTTGTTTAATTTTGAAATTTTTGTGGATTTCTAGATTTCTTACGCAGAACAAAATAAATCGATGTCCCATGCAAAATTCAGATATTGATATTTTAGAGACTACCCTAATGTATGTATGCTATTTGCTTATAATTTGGGAATTATCGCTAAGCAAATGTTTTTGAACATTTCTTGTGTATCTGCAACGTTCCGAACATAATTATGTAGTATTAATGACTATTGATGATTGATATTGATTTGAAAATCCGTTTTTTTTTAGAATTTTGATTGGTAATAGTAAAAATATGGTTCGTTATGCTCTAAAAACAATCTATGCGAAAGATGAAAAATTTCGGTCAATATCTTAGGCTCGCCCAAGTCCATCTAAGTTCAATGTCCTCAAAAAATAAAAATTAATAAACACATTAATTAATATAATTTTTTACTAAAATTGTAAGTGTCTCCGAAAATATTACTCTTACATTATTTGGTATATGAACCTTTTTTTCAGAGAATCATTGTAAGGTAAGAACAACATTTTTTAGCACTTGAACTTTGGTGGACTTGGGCGAGCCTTAGATATTGACCAAAAATGGTCATCTTATTACCAATCAATACCGTAAAAAAGCGGATTTTCGGCTCACGCTAATATACATACATACATACATACCTGTAAATACATAGGTTTGCATATTATCTAAGTTGCTTCACAAAGGACCAAGCTTTTCACCAAATCACACTGATAAGTTAAAAGCTTTAGGGCAAAAAGAATAAGGTAATCATATCCAATTTGTGACAGTTAAGATAAAAATGTAAACAAAGTTTATACAAGTTAGAAACGTAAGATATACTTTGAAGGAATTAATGCAGCTGTTTTGCTATTGCTATTACCTGTCCAATGTTCTTGGCGCAATTCAAGGTTTCTCGTGGCCTTTCGCGTATTTTATAATTGTACGGTTTGCTCTTGCTATGTTATGATTGAAAATTAAACAAATACTATGTAAACTAATAAGTAAATAACGCATTTCCGTTATCTCATGTCAAACTTGTTTCAGCGCTGTGCCATCTGCAGTGATTTTGTTCGTTATTTTTTTTTTGTAATTACCTTTTAAAAAATATTCAATGAATTTTATTTATTACTCAGAAAATGTCCAATATTTTTTGAATTTCATTTATTGTTTTATAAATAAAACTAATTTTTAATTTGAAAATAGTCAAAATTACAAATCTCTGAAAGAGCAATGGACATAATTATATTTAATAACTACTCCGGGCAAAATCGAAATTAGAAAAAGTTTTTTCTGTCTGCGGTCGCTCCCCGGCAGGCAATGGCAAACCTCAGTATCAAGGCGCACCCCACATTATTATATACGGGATTTCCTTCAGTATCGAGTCATCGAGTGCTCCGATACCAACAACTCACGCCAACGGGGCTTGCGCAAATATACAATACACACCAAATAATTTTAACTTCCCTAAGAAATTGCTTGACTTTCCTGAATTTAGCGATCGGCAAGGCTGTTTTTGGAGTCGATGGCGGCTATTGGTATATGTAGTAATTTTGACAGCAACCAGCGTTTTCAAAGGTGCTTGAAAGGCGATGCGCGCGAGACGGTGAAATCGTTATTTATGCACCCTTACAATGTCAGATGCATTATTGAACAATTGAAGTTCAGGTTTGGGCGGCCAGAGCAACTGATTCGTAGTCAGTTAGCGCAGGTTAAGGAAATAGCGCCAATTTCCGAGAACTTTTTGAGTAAGCTAATACCGTTTGCGACCAAAGTAAAAAAATATTTGTGCTTTATTGCAGTCAGCTGGCGCCGAACATCATATCTGCAACCCGATGTTGCTTGATGAACTTATCGCGAAGTTGCATGAGAAAACGCATTGAGTACGCGACCGCCTTGCAGATGCGAGCTACTGCACTACATTTTAGTGATTGGCTTACATCACTTGCCAACGTTATATGCACGGTTAACGATGAATGTCAACATGCCACTCGTGAGCCCAAACGCCGCATGGTACTCCACTTGGACGAGACGATGTCGATAAAATGCCCGTTATGCCAGGGTCAGTACAAGCCTGCTGACTGCAAGCTCCCCACTGAAGCAACGGTGAGTGACCAAAGTTAAATCCCGGCGATTATGTTGCGCCTGCCTAAATGCGGGTCACCACCACACCAATTGCAGAAGATGCAAGGTTTGTGGTATCGATGGGTGCAATCGGGCACATCACAGATTGCTCCATGAGTCCCGGCCAGAGCACCCGTCAGCTCCATCCCCGTCATCGTCATGAAACGCCGCCCGCTCTGCGTCATCGTGGTCTACGTCGCCACTGAACAATCCTCATCAGCACCTGCCTCGCTATAAAGGCGCAACAGTACTTAGTTGTGCTACCAACTCTCCAGAGAGAAAGCTGCGCTATCGCATCCTCCCGGTCACATTGTACGGAAAGCAACGCTGCGTCGCCACCTACGCTTTACTCGATGAGGGCTCATCTATAACGATGCTCGGTAGTAGCCTTGCAAAGGAGTTAGACTTGCAAGGACGGCCACACAGTCTGCATGTTCAATTGTTCGGGAGACATGCGGTACAAGAGCCGGCCACTTTAGTTGACCTACATATGCCGGTATGAAAAAAAGGCAGAGACTGCAACGAGTTCACGCCGTACGAAACCTTCAGCTGCCAACACAAGCGATCTAATACTGGACAACAAAGAAGTGAGCCACTTGCCGGTGATACCCCACGACTCCTAATCAGCATAGACAACTGCCACTTGGGTTTATCATCGTCCATCATTACGATGAGGAAAAACGGACCATTTGCGGCCAAACCGCAATTAGGCTGGGTGGTGTTCGGTCCAGTCAGTAAATGCTCGCCCTCGACGATAACGTGTATATTTGTGAACTCCAGTCGGAATGAAGCGCTTCACAACATGGTCGCAGATTTTTTCTAGACTGAAAGCTTTGTGTGAGACCATCGCCACCTATCAAAAGCGTGGCCGACATCTGTGCGCAAGCCATCTTGAAGTGGACAACCTGTCGTGTTGGACCACGTTTCCAGACTGGACTGCTTTGGAAGAATGACGACGTTCAGTTGCCGGATAGCTACGGAATGGCGCTAATAGGTTAAGGAGCGTTGAAAGAAAATAGAGTCGTGATGATAGATTTTCTGTCACCTATAAGCAAATCATTGACAGCTACCTTTAGAAGGGCTACGCACACAGACTCACAACGTCAAAATACGCTTTGTCGATGCCACGTACCTGGTACTTGCCGAATTTCGCGGTAGTTAATCCGAACAATCCGTCCAAACTGGGAATCGTGTTCGACGCTGCCGCCGCGGTCAATGGTATTTCCTTAAACAGTCGTCTGCTTAAAGGACCACAATAATACAAACCGTTGCCGTCCATTCTTTTCCGGTTCCGTGAAAGAGCAGTTGGCTTGTGTGGCTACATCAGGGAAATGTTTCACCAAGTGCTTAAACGCCCATAGGATAGACTCGCCCAGCGATTTTTATGGCGTTACGGTGACTCTGGCCGAACTCCCGATGTGTACGAGATGCGCGTGATGACGTTTGGAGCCGCTTGCTTAACATGTGCGGCCCACTACGTTAAAACACGAAACGCGTTAGAACACGGCAGCGACAGCCGCTATACAGCGGGCGCTATAAATACTATTTTGGGCTTCGAGCTCCGCAATTTTACTCCGAACTCGACGGAGGTTATTACTGCTTTGGATGGCGTTGAAGTCGATAAGGTTAAAGCCTGTATGCCGCTGTCAAGAAAAGCAAGAACTCCATATAAAATGACGTACAAGAAATGGCTAAGAAATTTTCTTCAGTCAAATTTCCTTAAGGCAGTACGCAGTTCTTAAGAAATTTACTACGCTTTCTACTACGGTTTTCTAAAGTTTTTTGTGAAAAAAGAGCACAAGGCAACCCAGGTTTGCAACAAAAATATATGCCCGTTCCATTATTTCTTGAGGAAAGAGTGAGGAAACAGGCTGTGAGGTATCAAAAATGTCAAAATTCCTTGGACACACACGCGAAATAATGGCAATTTTTTCTTGACCGTTTTCTTAAGAACTGCATACAGGGCTTTACTGGTGTAAGGAATGCTCTGGGTTTGCATTAGCACTCAACGATTGACAATTTTAAATTTGGACTCAAATTCAATAACGTGAGTGAAGCGGTGGTAAGCGATACTGTATGTCTTACGAAGAGGGAGCTCCTCAGTATTGTCATGTCCATATTTGATTCCTGGGTAACTTTGTTGTCAGGACGAAGCTGTTAATGCGAGACGTGTGCTGGAACGAATGTTGTTTCGGCGTAGTTTTGCAGAACTTCCTGTCTTCTTCTCAGGAACTCTAGAACTATTGAAAAGCTACTCAGAACAGTTTTAATTTTTATTTTTTCAAACTTTTACTTTTTTGACATTTTCGAAAAAAGTGTTATTTCGGCGTAATTTTGCAGAACTTTTTTCCCCTTTTTCAGAAACTCTAGGAAAATTTGTATCAAAAACTACACCTAAATCAACAAACCCTTTAGGTCAACTAACTGTTTGAGGTTTTGTTGTGAAGAAGAGTATTTGATAATTTGAAGAAAAACACATCGACACCTCCAAACCCAACCATGCTAAGTCACCTACATATATGAAAGCATTTATCAACATTAAATAAAGTTTGTTGATATGACACCAATTTACCGGATTATTCAAGTCGTGCTGCGGAAAGAAAGCTTCCGACAAAATATTTATTCTACGAAAGATGTTAAGCTTATCGGGTAAGATTAAACACCTGGAAAATTTTGAGCATCATCCAGTTTCATTAATAAAACAAACGAACAAAAGTGGCTCCAGCGTGCTACCTTGGAGAACACCGGAGATTGCTACAAAATAGTGGGAGTTGCAGTTTTAAAAAAGAGTTTGTCTTAAAAGCCTAACTCGAGATATCTTATCAAAATGTCACAAATATATATGTATTTACTGCTCACTGAGTTGTCCATTTCCTGATTACACAATAACAAACACAATATTATTTATATCTAAAGACAAAAATTACACTGTCAACAAATCAATTAATGCGGGAAACTTAAGCCAATTAAAAGATCGAACGAAAATTGAAAAAATAAGAAAGAGCAACTGACAGTGACAAGAAGTAAATAGATGAATAAGTAGGTAAACTGGAGTAAAATGTGAGAAATAAGAAGAATATATGTTCCATACAGTGTTGCCGCGACGTTGGGGAAAAATATAGCACTTACAAGACCTGATATGTATCCATATGTATCACTTTCATTTTCTATTTTAAGTAAATATTCCAGCACCGTTAACCGTCCCTGAAATATTAAATTAACAAAAATTCCGTATTGATAAAATCAGGTCAAAAATTTTTATTTTAAATATTAACCTTCCCTTATGGCAACGGTGTATGTAGTTAGAACCGCAGTTAACCAATTTTTGGTCATACAATTTTCGTAGCTGTTGCCAAAAAAGCATAACAAGTTTTTTCATGAAGAGAACTGTAAGGGAAATACATATATATCTACTTGACCTTAAGAAAAGTTTGCAAATTTATACTTCCTCAATTCATACGAAAAAGTATCACTTTGGGTAAAAACGGCAACACCGATCCCATATGCGGGAACTAGAGCAATACTATTATTTTATGTGTGTGAGCCGAAATAACAAAAGCTTTATGTAAAAACTTATGGGGCGTAAATTGGAGGCTTAACTGTTGGCATTATTAGATGACTATGGGCAGCAAAGACAATGATAATGAGCATAGAAATTTAGTGACAGTGACAATGACAACAGCAATAACAATTACAATAAAATCATTGAAACAAAAACAAATCAAGCGCTGCCAAAAACAATTGCTTAGAATAAATAAATGGCTTGGAGTAAGAGGCAATCAATGAAAGGCGGGTCGCTTCTCAAAACAATGAATGTGCTGTCTTACTGCCAAAAATCATGCTGATAATGACATGCTGATAATGTCGAAAATATGTTTGCCTACCAAAATAAATACATAGAAGACAAAGATGTTTGTTCAAATGTACATGAGTATGTATGTACATATTTATGTATGTAAGCCAAGAATATGCCAACATCATTACTAGGGCTCAGAATCTCCTGCACTAAAAAATCGAAAAAATGCGCATATAATATGCAATAAAAATTCAAAAATATGCGCCATAAACAAGTGAAATATGCATTAAAAAATATTTTCCAAATATTTTGTTGCCGGTACAAAAATAAATAATACATGCATTTTAACAAGAAAATAAGGAAAACTCCATATAAAAAACGGTAATGAAATGGCCAAAAATTTTCACGTGTCAAATTTTCTTAAGACAGTACGGAGTTGCTAAGAAATTTGCTACGCTTTCTACTACAGTTTTCTAAAGTTTTGTGTAAAAACGGAGCACAAGGCAACCCATCTTTTCAACAGAAATCTATGCCCGTTCGATTATTTCGTGGAGAAAGAATGAGGCAGCACACTGTGAAGTATCAGATGTCAAAATTCCTTGTACACACACGAAATAATGGCAATTTTTTCTAAGCAGCAGGATTCTTAGCTTAAATAGGAACATTGACAGTGGTTTAGATAAATATTTGGAAAAAATTATAGGTATTTTATTTTTTTGTCTAGAGATGTCGCACTGAATTTAAATGGTTGTAAATCAAACAAAGCAAAAATAAGTAAACCTCACATGCATATATTTTAAAATATACTAAAATATGCGCAATAAATATGCGAAAAACATGGATTTTTTTGCAAAATTCGTTAAAATATGCACTATCGTTTGTATGCCATTATAAAGGAAATTCCATGATTTATAAAAATAACGTCACCATTTCCATCTGAAGATGTCCAATAAAAACATGCATTTGCATGAGATTCCGAGCCCTAATCATTTCAAATGATAAGGACTATGAAATATAAGTAGATGAAAATGACAAAGGCGAAAACAAAGTTTGACAAAGAAGACGTTGAAGTGATGAGGTTGATGGGCAAACAGTAAATTGCACAGTATGGGTCCTACAATTGTCCCCCGTAGGCAGTGTTGGCAGACGAAAGGAAGCGACACTTTAAGTATTTCGTCAACGAATATTCATGTACATAAGTATGTATATATGCATGTATGTAAATACACGTGCTCATGCTTATTTGGCTGGTCATTGAGCAGTGAAACCTTATGAGGGCGTCCACTAAGAAGGCGTACTATTCATTTATATTCGGTGAACCACGCAAGTATTCAATTCATTCCAAGCTACAGTGCGGCCGAAGAAAATCCTTCAAAATCAAATTATGTCATACCCGTTCGTATTTTGATTGACTGCGCTACGAAAATGAAATGTCTGCTATTAGGCAGCAACCGCATTTCACCTTGCTACTCTGTACCATCTCTCCCCTGCTTCAATTTCTGCATTTGTGCACTCAGCCTTTCATCGCAGCTTTCACTTTGCTTTCAAACTCATTTCGAAGAGTTATCATCAATCTTTGCGCTTCAACACCAACAACCTGTAATTGTTGATGATGAACGCGTTTTAGTCCTCCTGCTCCTTACCTTTCAGTTTTTCGGCTTACCCTCCCGAGTAGATGTTTGTATGCTTATTTGACACTGATGGCGGTTGTCCGCCATTCAAACCGTTGACAGCTGTTTGACGTCTTACGGTTGGAGATATTTTCGGATTATTTATTAGTAATATGTATACTCGTATTTATTTAAGTTATGAGCGAAATTATTATGAATTATTGAAAATTATTCTAAAGAGAAATGTTATTGGTTTCAAATTTGTTGAGGTCTAAAGGATCGTCCGTTGATACATACATATGTGAGTATTGGGGTATATTCACATTTACTGAGATTTTTATTTGAACTAAACTATTTGAGCTTCATATTATTTATGTAGCTTCTTAAGATTTTATTATATTATTCTTCTCCATTTGTGCTACAACCGCTGAATATATTTTATGCGAGCTGAACATAACAAGCCAGTCTTCTCGTTAACTGACATCAGTTAAAAACAGCATTAGATGCTCTAGTCCAGCATATTGGCACTAAATATTTGTCTAAATCTTTATGATATCAGCATGCTACTGAGAAAAATGTATGTATGTATGAATGTATACCAGGACGAGCATGACGAGAAACTTTTAAAAAGGGATTTTCATTTGGTCCACAGAAGATTGTGTTGCTTAGTTAGATAATCAGTAGCAAGAGATATTAGCTATCGGATTTCAAGGCAAAGCTAGTCTTCGTGTTAATGCTGGGCCCCAGTTGCAAGTAGAAATCTACTAATACAAAATTATAAGTGCCAAAATTGATAGCGGGGCATACTTCGTTTTCAGATGTAAAACAAAGGAACCGGTGAATGATGATGACGTCCTTCAGAAAAATGTGGAGCATAATCGCGATGAAATGAAACTCTGTTAGAAATTGCTTTCTGAATTTACACCGAATTCCCTTGGTCGGATTAAATTGTAGTTATTAAAGGAAACCCAGCTGCCAGTTTATTACATTGGACTCAAAATGAGCAATCGATCGAACACAAGTGCCACGACTCGAGGCAAGATCTTTTAATATTCTCTAGCATTACATTTTGCAGCTTAGAAAAAGGAACTACAGAGGTTGGCCTAGCGGTGAACGAGGAAAAGACAAAGTACCTCCTGGTAATACAAACAAATTCTTCGCGTATTGGGACACACGTTACTGTTGCCAATCATAACCTTGAAGTAGTGGTGGACTTTGTCTACCTAGGATCCAGCATAAATACCACCAATAATGTCAGTCTGGAGATAAAGCGACAAATAAATTTTGCCAACAAGTGCTACTTTGTAACTTAAATATATTGTGTTTCCTTCACTTCTCAATACATTTTTCTATATATATAAAACTGAAATGTCTTTCCTATGACCGTGATGACTGACCAAACGGCTGAACCGATTTCTATTCTGTAAAAAGTATTTTTTTTTTTTTGAGCTTGTGTGCGGAAGGTCTTTCGTTGATAAAAACTCAAAACTTTTTGTTATTGTTGCCAAAAATTAAAAAAAGCTGAGATGTCCCGATTTCACAGTTATGTATACAATTTTCCGCGTATTGTATGTCGCTAAACAACTAAAGGGATGGAGCGATTTGGTTCATATTTGGCACCTTGAAGGTAAGTACTCTGATTAAAAATTGTATCGCTAGGAGGCGCTGGGATCAGGATATTCCCAAAAACTGCTTTAGTTTCCGATTTGGCTCAAATTTAGAACATATTTTAGCAAATTGAAAAGAAATATTTGGACTAAAATCTTACATGCTCTGGCATGCATGCATATTCCCAAAAATTCGTATACACTGGGAGAAGAATAGTTATCTATACATAAATATCGCTTATTCTTGGAACCTCTTAAGCTAACGTTCCTGAACTTTTACACAGCTACATATGTTACCAAAAGTGTTGCCGCTTTGATACATATGATACTTTCGGCTTAAATTTTTAGGGATACTTCGTTTTTTTCCTCAGTGTAAATTTGGATACCTTTTCCCATAAGTATTCGTTAGTTGAAGGAAATTGTTTTATTTATGTACGAGCTATTATAACATTTTTAACAGTTGGATGCTCATTCTCCAAGCAAGAAATTTTCCTTTATTCTTGTCACTTTGAAAAATAAATTTTTTAGCTACATAAACGTTCATTTAATAACACCAAGTAGTTTGCAAATTAAAAATAGTTTTCCGGCCTGTAGTAGTTAACTGTAATGCAAAAAAATCAACTTTTACATCCCGAGCAACACTTGTCTTAGCATTCAAAGGAAATTTACAACCATGCCGATGACTAATTATCAACAATAACTTGACGGTACTAAAAATAACTTATAACTTCTAGATTTTCAGTTATATGTCGTTAAGGGAAAATTCAAACAAGCCGAAAATAGAAACTTTTCTTGAAGGCGAAATTTACAAACAGATACAAGCTTTTGAGAATTTTTTAATTTCATAGATAGCTCCCAATCCACCAGTTTGATTGAAAAACATTGTAACCTTAATAGCAGGAAATAACCATTTGCTGAACTAAATGTAAAAGGTCAAAATTAGTTTAAATTAGTACTATTTTGATTGATTAAGAAACATTTTTTGCATGTATTATTTGTGGAAATGTTATCGTAGTAATAAACATCGAACATGCGGAAACTTTGGCCCGTAGTTGTAGTCAGTACTTTTCTATACTTAGAAACAGATCTGGGAAACAAAAACCCGTAGTTATAGTCAAAATTACGTCGACACTAATGTTATATTACGTTCAAGTTGGCCCCATTTAACTTGTTAAATGAAATAGAGCTTTTTCGAAAACACAATCGTCCACATTGAACATTTGGAGTTAACTTTGACGGTTGTTTGATTACCAATAAAAAATCGGAAAAAATATTCAAAATCAAGTTTTTGTGTTTCAATTTGTTTTGTGCGAATGTCTGCTTCATGATATTAACGCATATGGATTACTTAGAGACTTCAAAATGTTTAGTTTGTATGCACTATTTATCTCTGCGTACGATGAGACCTCATGGAAAATAACTAATTACCTCTTTTTTGGCGGCCAGACATGCATACAATTTTGATATTTTTCGATAATTTTTAAATATTAATATATTTTAGAATATAAATTTTTTGAACGTTGGCGTGTCAAATGAAAGCTTTTGGGTCTTTCTGATTGGTCGGAGCAGAAAGCTTTCCGATACAACTCAGCGCTGAACTGGTTTTCAACCGAGTTAAATGATTTAACTGGTTCAATTTTCCAACAACAATTGCATGCGATTTAACTTATTTATGAACATGTTTTGTTCATTTAACTGGTTCAAGCCCATTTAGCATCTTTAACTCGTCGATTTGAACGAGGTATTAGTTGCACCTTTTTTGACAAGTATCCCATTGAAAATTATATCAAAAAGCTGCAATTAACTTTAGAGTCGACCTAATTTTGACTATAACTACGGGCCTTTGTTTCCCAAATCTGTGTCTAAGGATAGGAAAATACTGACTACATGTTAATAAGTATGTTAAGAGGCCGAGTTTCTCTTCCATAGATGTGGATGCACTTGGATACAGTTTCCGATTTTTTATGGATACTTTAAAGGCTAAAGCAGTGGCAACACTGGTTACCAATTACGTAGTACTTACTTGCTGTCTCTATTAGCGTACAGCCATCGCAGGAGAGCTCTCAGTTTCATCGCAAGCGACAGCTCTTCGCAGAAAAATTTTTGTACTTTAACATTTCCTCCCAGAAGATTTCATTTCAGAAACAACTTACGACAAAAATTACTGTATTCGCAAAAATAGCTAACTCCACGTTGTTTTGAGCATATCCTACTCCTACTAATATTATAAATGTGAACGTTTGTGAGTGGGTGTATTTGTTTGTAGCTCTTTCTCGCTAAAATAGCTGGACGTTTTTAAATGAAATTTGGCACACTTATAGGCTATGATCCGAATCAACATATAAGATATTTTTTGAAGAGAGTTGCTTTTTTAAGAAGTTGAAATCAGCTATTTGTCAATGGTAGATAAAATGTTACAACAATGTGGGTGTCAAACAACAGTAGTTTGAAAACGATTTATTTCAAAAACATTTTTGAAGAGAGCTGCCACCATTTCAAAAACTTAAAATCAATTTAGTTAACTATTTAAATCAAATATTTTAGTATTGGTACCCAATTAGAAAGGTTTAATACAAATTTATTTTTTAATATTTTTAAGGAGGGTTATCACCTGTTAAGAAACTCAAATAGAATTTCGTTAAAAGTTTAAACGAAATATGGGTACCAAACCAGAGAAGGTTAAGGAATCTTTCTTTCGCAAATATTTTTGAACATAATTGCCACCCGTCTAGAAATTAAAAATCGTTTTAATCAAACCCACTAGTAATATAAATGTGAAAATGTGTGAGTTAGTGAGTATATATGTTTGTTGCTCTTCCACGTGAACGCGGCTGGAAGTATTTAAATGAAATTTGGCATACTTATAGGCAATACCTGGATTAACGTACAGGGGGTTACCACTTTTTCACAAGTTAAAATCAACTATTTGTTAAGTTAGATGAAATATTACAACAATGTGAGTTGCCACTTTTTCAGAAACATAAAATCAATTTAATTAACTATATAAATCAAATATTTTAGTATGGGTACCAAATGAGAAATGTTTAAGACAAATTTATTTTCAAATATTTTAAAAGAGTGTTGCCACCTGTTAAGAAGGTGATAACTTAAAAAGTTAAACAAAATGATTTAATATGAGTATCAAATGACAGTAGGTTAAGAAAGCTTTCTTTCGAAAATATTTTCGAAGAGAGTTACCACCCGTTTAGAAATTTAAAATCATTTTAATCGACAAGTTAAATGATTTATTTATATATAGGTGTCAAATGGGAGAAGTTTTAGTAAGCTTTGCGGACTTTCAAACCCTTGCAAATGTATGATAGATCCGTAACACGTTTTTTATAAAAGTATTGCGAGCAGGAGATTGTTGTAACTTGGAGTAAATTAGCGTCCTCAGTTATTGAAATATCGGAGTTTTCGTATTTCTAAAATTTACCGTTATACGAGAACCGGGTGTAATTTTAGTCCAAATTGAATAGTTTTCAACAAATTGCTTTTTTGTACTAATGTTATTAAGTGCACCGAGTTTTGTAGAAGTTTTTAAATCGGTTACCGATATACACATTTGTGGTCATAAGTGGGCGGCGCCACGCCCATTATCCAAATATTTATAATATTATAATTTTCTACTGAGTGGTTAAAGCAATCATTGATTTTAAGTGAAGTAGCTGCAGTAGTTACCGATTTATCGCAGTTTTCTTGTTTCTGCAATTTACCGTAATATGGCAGGTGGGCGTGGTTATTGCCCGACTTCAAAGATTTTCAATAAATTTCTTAACCAGACCCTACCCAAGTCTCGTACCGAGTTTGGTAAGGAATGGTGTAGCTGCTACTGAGATAGAGCATTTCATCATAAGTGGACGGGGCCACGCCCATTTTCCAATAATTGCATAATAATTAGGGCTGTGCGATTATTCGATTACTCGAGCAAGTTGGTTAATCAATTATAAGGTTAATCAATTACTCGAGTAATCTAGATTTTGATTACTCAAAACGATGATTAATCGAGTTAATTGAAATATGATTACTCAAAAAAAATAATTTTGCTCGTTAAGAGAGTTTGCTTTGGAAAATGCTTATTTTCTTTTTTACATTCTGTATAGAAAAAAATTTTTCGTTTCAATTTTTGGAAACAGAAACCATGTTTTCAGAGTATCAAGGAACTTCAACTACTTTATATGTAAAGAGTTGAAATGTTGATTATTCATTTTACTCGAAATGTTGATTAATCATAAAGCAGATTACTCAAATATTTTTGTTTTTGGTTAATCAAAAATCTTGATTACTCGAGTAACTGAACTTTTGAGTAATCATAATTTCCAATTAATCGAATAATTGAGTTATTTACTTTATGATTAATTAAAATTTTGAGTAATCAATTAATCGCACAGCCCTAATAATAATATTATTTCTTACCACAATTCTGCTCCACATACTAACTTTCAACAATTTGCATCTAATATTTACTGAAATATCGCAGTTATCGAAAATACCGTTATATAGGAAGTGGGCGTGGCTACAGTCCGATTTCGCCCATTTTCAACACCAACCTATCTTGGATAAAGAGCAACCTACATACTAAATTTCGTTGAGATATCTCGAGCTATCGTGTGCACGGACAGACGGAAGGACGGCTGGACGGTCAGACAGACATAGCTTAATCGACTTCACTTTCATACTGAACATTTATGTATACATTTGTCCATATCTCTCTCGATTCGTTTTGGCTGTTACAAACAACCGTTATGCGAACAAAGTTAATATACCCTTGCGCACAAGTGCGCTCGGGTATAATAATACCTTGATCAAAAACGGTGCTTTTTTCGCTTATTGAATGGAATCTCACCAGTTTGCTTAGCTCCCCATGGTGTGTTAGTGCTACCAAATTAGAGCACAAGTGTTATTATTATTAGAGCACAATCTTTTTATAAAATTAAGGAGCGGCTGAATGGTTTAACGATGTTAGCGGTACATAATGATATGCCGATTACAACACAAGGAGTAATTGAAACAAGTAAAAAAGTCTTAGTTCGGGCAATGTGGCAAGCACAATAACCACACCGAGTTTGGTACAAATTGGTAGAACGGTTACCGAGATACATATATGTGATAATAAGTGGGCCACGCCCATTTTCCAAAATTTTACCATAAACGTATTTCCTGGTAAAGAATTGTTGCAAGCATCAATTTTGAATAAATTAGCTTTATTATCACTGGAACCAGGGGCCGAATCGCGGCATTCGTGATCGAGTGATTACTCGTTTCGAATCGAATGAAACAAAATTGCAGTTGTTTTCTACACAATACAATTTAAACGAGCGAAGCACACTCGCTAACGAATGCCGCGATCTCAAAATCAAATTTCGATTCGAGTTACGTTCGATATCGAATGCCGCGATTCGGGCCCAGTTTTTGCTTTAAGCTGAATAACGGTAAATTGCAAATATCTCGAAAACGTATCCATGGGAAAAAAATTAAATTTTCGGAATCACCGAGCAATTTTACATAGGATTTGGATAGTGGCGTCTGGAGAACAAAAACCAAATTAAAATTTGGGATCCAGTGTATTTACTGATTTATCGAAGATTTCGAATTTCACTAAATTATCGTTATATGGGGTATGGGCGTGGTTATTGTCCGATTTTAATCGTCATTTCGTATGTTATGCCAAGGCCAAAAACTGTGCCAAGTTTGGAAGAAATCGGTGAAGCGGTTACTAAGATATACACATGTAACCATAAGTAGGCGTGGCTACGCCCATTTTCCAAAAATTTATAATATTCTTATTTTTCGTCTAAAACTTATTGTAAATATCAACTTTGAGTGAATAATCTTCAGTAGTTACTAAAATATCGCGGTTTTCGCATTTCTGAAAATTACCGTTATATGGGAGGTAGGGGTGGTTATTGTTCGATTTTGCCCATTTTCAAAACCGTCCGTCCTACGCCAGAAAGAAGTTCACGCACCTAGTTTCATTAAGTTATCTCAATTTTTACTCGAGTTATCGTATGCACAGGCGGACGGACGGACGGACGGACACACAGTCATCCCTTGATCGATATCTCTTTTCATTCTGATCATTTATGTATACACTTGTCTATATCTATCTCGATTCGTTTTGCCTGCTACAAACAACAGTTAGTGAACAAAGTTATAATACCCTTATGCACAAGAGCGCTCGGGTATAAAAATGTGTGTTAAGCAACGAAGGTTAAAATTCGCTTTATAAGTAACTAGCAGTCACGGCGAACTTCGTCCCGCCCAAAATTTTTATCATCTGCTAAGATTATGGTTTGGTGCTCATTTGGCGCTTTAAATAACCTAAGGAAAGTGTTATATCCGCGAAGAAGTTCTTGAATTTCTCCAACTGTGCAGCATTTCATAGCAATTTGAAGAATTTTTTCCTGTTCACTACCCGGCGGCAACAATGACTCGGTTCTATAGTGAATCTGCCTAGAAGCTTTACAGACTGTGTTGCCAGAGGAAAATTTCGTTTGGAGCTAAAACGGTCGAAAAAAGAGCTAAATAATACTAATAGTAGCTAAAATGAAGAGCTACATGTTTTTTTTAAGGTTGAGCATATATTGACCTAAGGTTGTTTTTACATTTTCGGCAGTTCTAATAAAAACAACGAATTTTATAAGTGTAAGTGCTTAAAAAATTCTTTTAAAACCAAAATAAGGTGCTTATATTTCGAATTCGTTGCTATGACACTTATAACAGTGAACTTAAAATACATTACAAACTGCTAAAGTGTGTAATTTCAGAAATTTGAATTGAATCATTTTTTCGCTATATTTTTCTGGAAAGTTTTACTTCCAGCTCTCCTTAAAGGTAAAATTAGTAAGGTAAAACAAATTCCGTGCTATCTGAAAAAGGATTTTCTCCTAATTAATTTTTTAATTCTTCAACCTAGATCCGAGTTTATGGTGAATACACTGCATTTTGAAATTTTCCATTTTATCAACGCGTAGGTTTTGGCTTATATATACCAAATACAACTAAAACTTTCTGAAGCTGAAAAAGTGCTAGATAAATTTGAAAAGAGCTAAAGAAAGAGAAAAAGAGCTAAAACCCAATTTTCTTAGCTAAATAGAAAAATAACGTGCTAAATCGAGCTCCAAAAGCACCAAAATGGCAACGCTGTTTACAGTATAGTTGGTGGCAATTTCGAAATGGGTTCGACTCATTGTTCTATAGAAATGCAATATACTTATTTCAGACGAAATACCTTAAAAGCTGGAACGCATAATAATATTGGAAAATCACATCCGTAACGCAGTAGAGTTCAATATACTTCTGGCGCAACAGGTCGATTTAATCTGACATTCACGGCACCTTTTCTCACTTGGCTATTTTTAGAAATAACTCGACACCAGCACCACTTGGCAGCACGTTTTTGCAATGAATTACCATTCCCATTACATATTTAAAATATTAGCCAAATGGGATCATAGATAATATTTTTAGTAATAACTCAACTACAGCGCCAATTGACGGATTAAATTATGAAACTAAACCATCCAGAGACCCACTCAAACACACACAAAAAATTTCGTTAAAATCCGTACAACCATTTATGAGGATTTCACTCAGAAACACACCTACAGAATAATTATAAATACATTCAACGATAGCTAATAGTCGGTTCGTTTGTAGACCTTACGCCCCCTTTCCAAATAGCCCCAGTTTTCTCCATGAGTATGGGCTTGTTTTCATATACATACATGTCTCCATACGAAGTTCCAGTACTGTACCATGAATATTTTCAAAGATATGCAGTATGAAAAATTCGATTTGTATGAGAGGCGACACGCCCCTTTTTCCAATAGCTCCAAGTTTCAGAACTCTACCATGAACACTTCCAGAGATATGGAGTATGAAAAAAAATCGTTTTGTATTGGTATAGAATTTTCTTAGCCTAAAACCATCCTTGGGACAAGTGCGGCAGGTGTCTGAAAATTCAAAAAAAAAAAAAATGATTCAGCCGTTCTCCGGCTTTGCGAACACTAAAAAAACGGCTTTCAAAATATATATTAGTTTAGATAATATTTTGTAGACTTCTGCTTAAATGTACGCGTAAATATATAAATACGCAGATATATTCAATGTGTTAAAACTGAAGTGTATACACTGAGGGAAATAATGCATAGTAAAAATGAATACTTTATATTTGATTATCGTTTAAAAATGTACGTATTTAAAAATAATATTTTCATACAAAATTTATTACGCACGTATTTGACTGTTCACATCTGAGTATGTACATATGTATATGTGAGTGTACATACGCACCCCAAGCATGCAGAGCGCCGCTCTGAGAGCGGTGACAACAGACACATACATACATAGTACAAATCGCGTGCTGTGGTGTTGATGGATATTCAACATTTGAAAGCAAATTTGTATGTCTGGGTGTAGCTGAGTGCGCACAGATGCTTGCCACAAGTTGTTGATATCCGGAGATGGTCGGGTTCGAATTCCACTGCAGGCAACATGCAAATAAATTTTTTTTTTAGTTTTTGTCTTGGATTATTCCCTTCACGGATGCTTTTTCAGTACGAACGCGGTCATTTTAATATACGCGTAATTGAATTGAATGTTTACCAATATACAGTACTTTCGTTGACTTTAAAATTTTTTTCCCTCAGTGTATAGCCCAAAAGAATCCCGTTCGAGACATATTAAGAAACAGCTAAAAATGTGTCTGCAATTCGCGACTATGAATCTGTTCATGTCAGATCAGCTAATGAAAGCACTTCAGACACATCGATGACACAGCTTTCATCCATGAACAATTTTGTAAGGAACTATTTATTCCGGTGATAGATAGATTGATATTTAAGAGCGCTTAATGACAAAATTTTGTCCTACGAGTTACAGGTGGAGAAAACATCGTGGCACTATCGATGCATCGACGTTTTTGCATGTTTGCTAAACATCGATGGTTGATGGCGACTGTCGATGTTTTTTGTTTTGTACAGCTCTGCGCATGTAAAATGCAATATAATTAGTTTCTCGTTTATAACCTTTCAAAAGAAAAAGGAATTTTGCTATCAATTCTAATCAACTTCCCGATGAGCTAGGGACTTGAAACTTTACGCTTAGCGCAAAACCCGATGACAATGTAATATGAAAGACGAATCTCGTGGATGAACGCAGATGTTTGAAAACCCCGTATTTTTGGTCCGATATGGTTAGTATCTGGAATGCATATATATTACTTTCATGGAAGGAAATAGCTCCACAAAAGGTCTTTTTGATGTATTTTGTTTGAAAAAACTTATTCGGGCGTATTCACAGTCAAAATTAAGTTCATACTTAAAGCTGCTTGCGGCTTTTGGCGCAATTTTTAATGGCTTATCTGTCAAAAACGCCATAACTAACTTTAAGTACCAACTTAATTTTGCCTTTAAACGCCCTTTTTTTTCACAACAATCGATGTTACATCCATGTTTTGCTTTAAAACATCGAAAACACCGATGGTAGCAAGCATCGAAAACATCGATGATAGCAAACATCGATGTTTCTCCACCTCTACTATGCGTGTTCCAATGTACGGCGTTGTTTCTGGCTGATTTGCTGAGTATATAATCAGCTTCATTGAGTAAGTCGAGAATTAGACGACTCGACAACATTGCCATTGTCTACTGTCGTGCTGAAATAAGTAAACGACGAAAATCGTCGGAAACTATGCAGTGCTGCCAAGTTTTTTCGTTTCATTGTACTAGTCGAGTCGAAATTTTAGACAATGACATCAATTTTACATTTGGCGATTTCCATTCGACACGACTCTCGTAATGAGGCTGAATATAGCGAAATCGATATTAACGCACAAAAACTCGTAACAGAATATCGGGGATTTAGAGTCCACGTCATCAAATGAACTTTTCCACCTAAAGGCCTTGCCGAATTTTCATTGAAGCATCGAAAATGAAACGGTAGAAATGTATTTACAATTACAAATAGGATCAGTCCAGCGCCTTCGTCTTGACCTGCAGGCTGTGTCGTAGCCATATATATATGCCATGACTTGTATTAGTACTTCGTTTTTATTTCCTTTCCTACTGCAGAAATTTTTATTACTTTTTATATTAGCCTAGGTTCCCGTATTAGTATTCTTCTTCGTGTTCGTGCTCGTCTTTGCATTCGGATTTGTGCATAAGTTAGATAAGACTTCTGAAACAGCTGGCAACCCTCCTAAGTATAGTTAAGAAATAAACAAATCTCTTGCGTCCGATATTGTGATACCTACATATTTCTGGTCCTGATGAATTAAGTTAAATTGAATTTTTTAAATACGTTACAACGCTCCTAAAAAAGTTCAGAAATAAATATCTTTCCATCTTCTAAAGTTCTAATTTTAAAGCAGGTGGCAACCCTATTCAAAATATTTTAAAACCAAAACCTTGTTAAACCTTTTTCGACTGATACACATATTGCGATACATATTGAAATTGTTTACCTAATTCCCTTAATTCAAGTTGAATATTATTTCTAAAACTTATGGAGACCCTCTCAATTAAAATTGAGAAAAACAAAATTTTAACCCAATTTATACCCATATTTTAATGATTCATTTGACTCCTTTGTTTGACGCCAATATTTCAATATTTAATACAATTTAATTTAATTCGACTTTTCAGTCATATTAGCAATTCTGTTCAAATTATTTTTAAACCAAAACCTCGTTAAACCTTTTACGTCTGACACTTGTATTGTGATATATATTTAAATTATCTAATACTCTTAATTCAAGTTTAATTTATTTATAAAATCAGGTGGCAACCATCCTACATGCAGTTTGGAAATAAAGTTTCTTCAATGCAATTTTGATTTATATTCATATTGAAGCAATTTGTTTAACCTGTTGCTTATACTGTATCTAACTTTGAAACAAGGTGGCAACCCTCTGCAAAATATTTTCAAACCATCACCTTTTTCGTCTGATATTCATATCAGGATATATATTTAAATTTTCTGCCCTTATTTGAGTCGAACTTGCTTTTTGAAACAGGTGGCAACCCTCCTACATGTAATAAATTATATTCCTAGTGTAATAATTGTTTTAACATACAAATAATTTGAAATTAATTTGGAAAGATAAGAAGTCATTGCTCAGCCACAGACCAAGCCCTTTATATTGATACCTCATTTTGTAAAATCGCACGAACGGTACAAATCTGATATGACGAGAATGTTTTCGCGTATTATGCGTTCATATGTACATATGTACATACATACATACAAATATATGTAGATTCCCACCCGACCAACGTACACGAGAATGCATACGTTTTAGATATTTTAGCAACACTTTCACTTACAAAACTATTGAGAACGGGTTCCGAAAAAGTATCTTAAAAGTATTACCTGTCGCTCAGTTTGTGGCAGCAGAACTCTCATTCTCGACATGCGTTTTTAAAAGGTTTTTCGAAGTGTTATCGATAGTGGAAACGTATCTCAGGCGGAAGTTATTTCGAATTATCACGAAATTAATGAAAGCGGCAATGTTTTCGATCTGTTCTATTATCGAGAAAGTAGCGAAAACGAAAGTTATTTCGATCCGTTTACCCATCGGGAATGTATCGAGAGAAGAATCGCAAGCAAACATTAAAATTACTAGTTTACGATAATTCCATTCCAGTTTATTCCCATATTAAAAGAGTGCCTTTAAAATTTTAAGAGTTGTTTTATATTTAACATAATGGAGAATTACAACCGTTTAGTTTTCTGAAGATTTAAAACAAAAATTCATTTTATATAAACGTATTTAAATGCAATTTAAGTAAATGTTTTAAAAATTTAAATCATAAATATCCATTAGTTAAAAATTATAACATGCACATGCAATTAAAACACATAATAACTGGCTGTATGAACAAATCATTAAATTGTTCTTATGGTATGTTCTACTGCGTTCGATTCGGATATATACATATATACATACATAAATATGCACTCACACATTTTTTAAATACTTCCTCGTTCTTCAGTTTTTCTTCAAGGCTATTTATTTCTTGTAAAGTTGAGAAAGAAGATCGGGGAACTATTTCACGGTCAATGGATACTTCTCCGGCAACGGGATTTTCGAATTGTACTATTTGTGTGATAAGGATAGTTAGTTTATTAGATTTAATTATTTATCCTGCAAAGGAGTTTCAATACTTACTTCGATTTATTATATAGTTCCTAAAATTGTTAAATTTCATTTATTGAATCAACATGTCTTACGTGTTAAATTTTTTGGAAAATTCTTACAAAATGTTTACGAAAGCGATGCCTCCTTCCATACATATACTTTTTCGAATATTTTGTCCGAAAAAACTTCGGGAAAAATTATAAAACGAATACATTCTCGATACAATCAACGAATAGAAAAACAAAATAACAAACTTCCGTTTGAAATACGAGACTCTTAGGTGAGGCGGAGCTTGAGGGTAAGGGAAACTATCGTAAAACTCGTAAGATCCGCTAACATATGTTTCTTGGTCGGGTGGGTTACTAAAAGAAAACATATTCAATTAACTGCAATCAACATATGTACGTATGTATTTACACACATACGCTGCGACTACGTTATAAATATTGCGACATCTGTTACTAAAAAGCCGAAATACCTACCCACACAAACTTTTTGTCTCCTTCTTTCACTTCCAACGCGTGCACGTGTTTGCAAAATGATGACGAAGTGATTTTGTATGGAAAATCATTTATGCTCATATATTTAAAGAAAATAAACATATTTAGAAGATATCAACCAATATTTCCCATATATCAAACGAAAGGAAAAAACTTGAATTTTTATTTAAAGAAAACAAAAACAAAATCATTCGATCCATGATAAAAACAATACAAGGTAAATTCATTCTCTCATTTCGTCGGCCATGATTTTTTCCTGAAGTTTCCCAACATTTTAAAATCATATAAAATTTAAAATAAAAAAAAATAAACTGTTCACAATTGTTGTTGTTTGAGATTGAAAATGAGAATGTGTGTGTGAGTTTGAGTTTTTATTTTAAAATTATATTGTTGGCAAACGTCAGACTGCCAATATTTGTTGAATTTATATAAAATTTGTACACGATAATATTTCTATTTCTCCAAAGAATCTACATATATCCCGAAAATGAATGCTATATCTGCAAATCATAGCTCAAAATTGACCCCAAAATAAGCCAATATTTACCATTGTTTCTGCGACAAAAACCGAACTGGTTACTTACGAGAAGGTATCTGTCGATACCCTGCAGTGAAACCCAAAACTAGTCAGGAAAAATTCAAGTTTACAACTAGAATTTCCTGACAGAAACCGAACTAGTTCGAAAATGATAAGACTTGTACCAAGTACAAAACGATTTATTCATGCCCTGTTTTATTTGACTTCGACAGTTTAATACAATAAAGTACACAAAATATTATAACTTTTGTTTGGGTATATTGTAAACCATTAAATCGAGTTACATATTCAATTATACCAGACCTGTCAAATAATGATTAATATTCATAATGATTATTGATTAAAGCATGTTCTTTTTCGGATAACCGTTTAATGATTAAATACCGATATTACCTCCCGTTTAATGATTAATTACTTTAAAAGTGTTAATTAAATCTGTAATTTTAATTACATCATTATGTTGTTATTTTTGATAATTTCAAATTATTTTTGACTTTTTTTAATTACACGATTAATATATGTAATTATTTGTTAATTTCTACTATCAATCAATAAGCCGAACTATAGAAAAAAATTAAGAATTTCTAATAACTGCTTGAATTATTTATTTATTTTGATCTTAGCCAAATCTCAAATTTTAAACATTAATTATAACCTTTATAAATTTTTAAAAACGAATATACTGAATTGTGCAAAGTTAATGAATTTAATTTATTTTAATGAAAACTTTTATTTCTATTTTAGTTTACTCAAAAATGAAATGGTATTAACTTTATTTTTAACTAAAATGTTTTCTTTTGCGTATCCAATATTATTAAAGATAAAGAAAAGATAAAAATATATGGCCTTATTCATAAAAAATAAAGTAGGTTTAAAGAGCTTTATAAAATGACGTTTTCATAAATTTTTCAATTTATAAACGTTTCTTAAAGCTACTTTTTTTTATGAATAAGGCCAATAGTATTTATTGTACCTGAAATCTTTTTCTTTTAATAACATTTAATGAAAAATGCATTTAAATTTATGTTCGAAAGTTTGGAATATGTATCTATTTATTTTTGCTTTTAATTAATACTCATTCGCGCCAACTACCGCGGGATCAGCCTTCTAAGCATAGGTTACAAGGTCTTATCGAGCGTATTGTGTGAAAAACTGAAGCCCACCGTCAATGAACTCATTGGGCCTTATCAGTGTGGCTTTAGACCTGGCAAATCCACCATAGACCAGGTATTCACAATACGCCAAATCTTGGCGAGAAAAGGATCGACACTCACCACGTATTTGTCGACTTTAAAGCCGCTTTTGACATCACTAAAAGGAGTTGCCCATACGCCGCTATGTCTGAATTTGGCATTCCCTCAAAACTCATACGGCTGTGTAAAATGACGTTGGGCAATAGCACCAGCTCAGTCAGAATTGGGAAAGACCTCTCCGAGCCGTTCGCCACAAATCGGGGTTTCAGACAGGGCGACTCCGTTTCATGTGACTTCTGTAATGTGATGTTGGAGAAGATAATAAGAGCTGCAGAACTGAACCGCTCAGGAACAATTTACTACAAGAGCGTGCAATTGCTGGCTTATGCCGATGACATCGACATCATCGGTAATAAAAACCGCGAAGTCTGCTCTGCAAGTTGGATAGGGAAGCAAAGCGAATGGGTCTGGTGGTAAACGAGGACAATTCGAAGTATCTCCTGTCATCAAACAAACAGTCAGCACATTCGCGCCTTGGCACCCACGTCACTGTTGACAGTTATAGTTTCGAGAAGGTAGAGAATTTCGTTTACTTGGGAACCAGCATTAACACCAATAATAATGTCAGCATTGAAATCCAACGCAGAATCACTCTTGCCAACAAGGGCTACTTTGGACTGAGTAGGCAATTCAGGAGTAAAGTCATCTCTCGCCGTACGAAAACCACGCTCTATAAGTTATCATGCCCGTGCTGGTATATGGCGCAGAAGCATGGACAATGACAACATTCGAAGAGGCGGCTCTTGCAGTGTCCGAGAGGAAGATTTACGGGCCTTTACGCGTTGGCGACGGTGAGTACCGCAGACGATGGAACGATGAGCTGTATGAGCTTTACAACGACATGGACGTAATGTAGCGAATTAAAATACAGCGGCTCCGCTGGCTTGGCCATGTCGTTCGAATAGACACCGGGGCTCCAGCTCCGAAAGTATTCAACTCGGAACCCGCTGGTGGTAGCAGAGAAAGAGGGAGGCCCGCACTGCGATGGAAAGATCAGGTGGAGAAGGACTTCGCTTCACTTGGCATTTCCAATTAGCGTCAGTTGGCACAGAGGAGAAACGACTGGCGTGCTTTGCTGATCTCGGCCAAAATCGCTTAGGCGGTTACAGCGCCAAAAAAGAAGAGGAAGAGAATCAATACTCAAAAAATTTAACATTAATTATTGGCAAATCTAATGCTGCTAAATTAAAATTTGTAATATATTAAAGTGTACTTAACCAAAAGTTTTTTATTTTATATTCATGAACTCATTTAATTTTTTCACTACCAAAGTAGTGGTCTTGGTCCATAATTGGACTAGCATTTTTCTGTATATTTTGAACTAGTATGAGACTGGTATATTTCTGACCGAAATCTGACAATTGCTATCTCGTACACTGAGGGAAAAAATATTAAAATCAAATAGAAACGCAATTGATCTTGCTATAAACTTCAACGAAAGTACTGTATATTGGTAAATATTCAATTCAGTTACGCGCATATTTAAATGACCGCGTTCGTACTGAAAAAGCATCCGTGAAGGGAATAATCCAAGACAAAAACTAAAAAAAAAAATTTATTTGCATGTTGCCTGCAGTGGAATTCGAACCCGACCATCTCCGGATATCAACAACTTGTGGCAAGCATCTTTGCGCACTCAGCTACACCCAGGCATGTTGAATATCCTTCAGCACCACAGCACGCGATTTGTACTATGTATGTATGTGTGTGTTGTCACCGCTCTCAGAGCGGCGCTCTGCTTGCTTGGGGTGCGTACCCAGCCAGCAAAATATCCGAAAACGTATCCGAAAATGGAAACAATTTCGTATAAAAACCTGATGTTTCATCCATTTTCCGATTCCGTTTTCGGACGTTATTCAGATCAGTTCTCCCACTAAAGTGTTCATCCGAAACGTATGTGCAGAAAACTATCGAAAATGGTTGTCAAACGGATGCGCTTTCGGCTGTTTTCCTGAAATTTGTCTGATCCCATTTTTCGTTGAAAACGATTTCATTATGAAATTCACAGAAACTTTTTCATAGTTACAGGAAACCAAACAAAAAACTAATTTAAGATTCAGCAATTATTTCAATTTGAATAACTAATTTTAATGTGTTGCTTCTGACGGAATTCGAACCTGGGACCTCCTGAAAGCTAACAAATAGTAGCATACTTCTCTGCACACTCAGCTACTGGCGACTATGTATACATGTTTTCAAATGCTCAGTTTGAACAAATATTTTAAAATTATTGTTTTGAAATTAGATGATGACATTTTTTGGATACGAAAAATGAACAAATATGAAAATCGTTTCCTGAACATTTCCGGAAACGAAAAATGTACGAAAACTGCACTTTCCGCAAAAAGTACGTTTCTCTGCTGGCTGGGTATGTACACTTACATATACATACTCAGATGTGAACAGTCAAACACGTGCGTAATAAATTTTGTATGAAAATATTATTTTTAAATACGAACATTTTTAAACGATCATCAAATATAAAGTATTCACTTTTACTATGCATTATTTCCCTCAGTGTACAAAAGCTTCTTTATATTATGTTTGGCGCATTGTCATATGATCGACTGCGGCAATCCTGTATGCCAATGTCGAGATTCTTAAAAAACTGTAGAGCATCCGCCATTTCTTGCCCAATGCGGCCTAGATACTGGTACACGGAGCTACCATAGCAATTTTTGATCAGGAACGCTTTTGTGATCCAAGTAGGGCTCATACAAGCGAGGTCAAAAACCACTGATTAGACAAAAAAGTCAATTAGCATTGGATTGCATGTACAGGACAGGCGAAATTTCAAATATCCTTCTGACCTGGGGGAGGTATACCGGGCGGAAGGAGTTCCATATGCAAAGTCTCAGCTCTCACTATTGGTGGGATTTCTGACAAGCCATTCTGCAATTGGTATTCATGCGGAAAGTTTAGGAATCTCAACTGATCCCTTTTGTATCAGCTGTCAAGAGGATGATGAGGTATCATCGTCTCAGCACTTTCTATATCACTGCCTAGCCTTAGCGAGTTTAGGGGGAAACATTTTGGTTCGCACTTCCTGACTAACTTTCCAGGGCTAAATTATAACGACCAGTTAGCGCCTCAGCCATTTATTAAACTTCGGAAGAATTTTGGTGGGATGCGTCATGCTAGTTGGGCGTGGTTTGGGTTGCCAGAAACTTATTATTTATGAGTTTCAATAAGTATTGCAATTTTATATTTGAGAAGTGTTCAAAGTGTCTTCTCATGATTAGTTTTTAGGAAATGCAAATACACGCACGTTATTTGTATCCGGTTTGATACCAGTCAATTGGTGCTGTAACTCATCTGAACAGTATGCTCTACGAATGTGTTGGTGTCTTCAGACGCAGACTTGCTCATCTAGGTGGCGTCACACACACGCTGACTGGAAGGTCTGGTTCATCTTCAGTTTCAGAGCTGTTATGAGGTATGTTTTGAATATCGGACACTTGGTCGCCGTCGTAGTTTTTTGTCACTAGCTGCGTGGCATTCATTCTCATATCAGTTTTCCTTTCGCGCATACTGAAATCAATGGCTTCTTCGGTGGAGGTGCGTAGAGCGCGGAAAATGTGGTCCTACTACTTACACATGTACATGCTTAAATCAGTTTCTCCTTCAAGGCAAAATAAGTTCCAAGCTCTTTTAGATCAAAAGTAAAACAAACAAAAATCAGTGAGCAATTCTCTTTTGGGCTTACTTTAACTTTTTTATACTTTATTGCATTTTTTCTGTACTTTGTTCTGATTTGAGCTGTGTTCTTGCCGCCATAGCTGAGTGCTTAGATAAGCCTACTGCTATACGGGAGGTCCATGGTTCCCCTCGGCAGACAATGGCGAACCTCCGAGTGTACTTCAGCCTTCTTCAGAGGTGGAGTAAAAGTGAAGATCCTTCCATTTTTCTCTCAACATCAAGAAGCATAACACAAATTGGAATCTAATCTGATATACTGCTCATTCCCAAATAACCTAGGATATAACTTTAAAACTATTTATAGGATTCCCTTACACTGAAAAAAGCCTTCTAAACTTCGAAAAACTCGAAACTTTTCTTTGAAAAAAACGGGTTGTTCGATAAGAAAAAATCCGGTTCATGCGATATTCGATATATCAATATTCCCAAAAAAGACGATAGAAAACGGTATGGAAAAATCGAGTCAATCACCCTATAAGCATTTCCATAAAATTTTGAGTGGCTTGAGACCCGCCACTTAAAATACCTTCCAGGCCTTAATAATAGGTGAAAATATTTTTACTCACCTATCTCATAATGTAAAATATTTACTTTCCAGGGACATACACATGTACACTTTTAGCTCGTACATGTGACGAAAAATATCAATCGCATTAATTTAGTCCAAATTTAATCACATTTATTTGTTAGACAAAAAAACATGTGAACACATGTATGTATGTACATAC
>NW_016157717.1:147564-167954 GCF_001687245.7 Rhagoletis zephyria | reverse complement strand
TTATCCATTCTTCCTGATACATACTAGCCAAAAATGCGATTGCTTTTTAAAAAAAGATAACCATTTTGAAATATGAGTGTTTTCACTCTCTAGAAAATAATGTATGCAACCTCGCTGGGTTTGCATTATCTTGATACGCGGTTTGGCATTTTACTGATACTCGGTTTTGTACTTTAAACGACGATATGTAGATGTATGTACATATATATCACATATATTGACTTAGATATGCATAGACAATTAATGTGTACATAATTTTTTTTATGTTGAAACTAGATATGTATATAGTATGTTATTATTATTATTCGGTTCAAAAAAGTCCTATCTCAAATGAAAATACTTTGAAAATGTGCTCAGATAGGGCGTTTTTGGATCGCCAGCTGAGATAGGGTGTTTTTGAACCGAGTTCTGAGATAGGGCATTTTTCAATCAAATTCTAAAATAGGGCGTTTTCCAGCCAAATTTTGAATTAGGGCGTTGAAAAGTTTTCTGATATCGAGTGTTTTCGACCTGGCTGCCGAGATAGGTCGATATTCCACTCAGCCATGGATAAATAGTCGCATTTTTCGGTATATGGAAGACGATTAAACACGATTTGTTATTATATCGATTCTAAAAAATCAAAGGTAATTTTTAGCCACTTCAAACCTGCATATAATAAGACTAAAATTGAAGGGGCTATAAAACTGAGTGCTCAAAAAAATTCTAAGACTTCTGAGAAAAAAATGTGAATTTTGGGTGAAAATTTTTTGTATTTTTTGTAGTTTTCTACGAAGTTTTAAAATTGGGTTTTTATGGGTTTTGTTAGAAATTGAACTTTATTTTTATTGTAAATTCTTAGAAATAAATTAACATGAGAGGGAAATAATATCACTTTGAAATAGGGTTGCTATTGATATGACCGATACTGTATGTATATAATAAATTTTGTACAATTAAAAATCAAAGTGCATTTACTAAAATGAACACAACGTATTAATTATAAATTCTGAAATATATTGTTAATTTCAAAAACAAATAAATAATTTGGATGTACGTGAACTTGGGTAATGTATAATTGTTTATATGATTCCTCAAAGTATCCCTTATATAACACTGTGGAACACAACAAAACCTTAGTGCGAATATATCAGGTTTGATAGCTGTTGGCATACGAATAATGCGTCATACTCAGATTTACTAGATCAATTCGTGTTCTCCGAGAAAAAAAATTTTCACGATCCAAAAATCTGAAAAATCTTTTTTCTCCAAATTTTGAACATTTATCGTTTTTGGCCTATATTTTATGGCAAATACCATACAAAGCAAATATAGGCCAAAAACGGAGAATTTTCAAAATTTTTAGAAAAGAATTTGGCCGCTATACTCAGATTTTTGAATCGTGAAATTTTTTTTCTCGAGAACACGAATTGATCTAGTAAAACTAAGTATGAGGCATTATTGATATGGTCAACAGCTATCAAACCTGATATATGCGCACAAGAAGCCCATTTGAAAGAGGGGGACAAAATATCACACGTAAACCTCTATTTGGCCTGTACAATATAAGGGAAACATTTCAAATTCACAAGGGATAATTTTCTTAGTGATGCGGCTTATAAAAGGAGTTATATATGCCATACTGTTCTAGCTGGGTATTATCAGCTCAAAAATTTTAAGCAAATTATCATATTCCTGTGAATAAAAACGCGCCTTATTTCATTATTTTAATTATCTACAACTTTATGAGACTACCAAGCCATATATATACCTATTCAGATAATCGGAACGCTGTTGAGAAGGCATAAAATTTAGTACTTTTTCAACTAAAGGGCTTTTTTTCTTCCCGTTTTTCTTGTACTTCCAAAATACAATATTGACCTAAGGTAGTTCGATTTCGGGCTGTCACAACGTACAACACCTTTCATTATTGCATCATGCCAGCACAGGTCGGCCAGGAAAACACTAAGGAAATTACCTAATAAATGCAAAATTATAATTAATTTGTAAAATAAATCGGTTTTATTACAATACTTACCAAATTTCAAGCAATTAGAAAACAAATGTCAGCGAATAAGAACAAAACGAACAACGAAAATTGAATCAATGTAGCTTGTTTAGAATTTTTTTCTAATATTTTGGGAAATGTTCAGTGAAATTAGCAAAGAAACAACACAGTTTCTCCTAAGGTAGTTCAAGATGGCGGATTAGAGCGAGAAGTTGCCAACGTATAACACCTTTCATTATTGCATCATGTGTACATACATAAATATTTGAATGTATTTATTTTTTGGAATAAGTCTGTTTTCAATAAGTCATGGATGCTTTTTCAAACTAACTGCCATACCTAAACAAAAGCATCAGCATTGTCTGGTTGTCAAAACATTCTGATGCACATACAATTTGTATGAGGCATACCGAAATAACGCGGCGTGAACGCTTAACGGTTGGAGAATCCGATTTTGACGGAGCGTTAAGAAGTGAGGGTGGCTACAGAAAACGGCTATATCACCGTATTTCACACAAGAAAACCTGTACTTATTGTTGGTGTTATTTCTGCATTTTATGTAGGGTTGCCGCTTTTGTTCGGCGTTAACGCTAGGCGTCTGAAAACGCTCCTCCCAACGTTTTTATTTAGGTATTGCAGTAATAGATAAACAAAATCTATTCACCTGTAATGTTAATATTTTCTGAATAAATAATCACAAAAAGAACATGAAATACAAATAAACATTTTGCTTGGAAACAGAAAATAATGGCAAAAAGAAAATTATAACACAGTAAATAAAAAAACCTGCAGTGAGTAAATGGCGTTAAATTAGCACACGCATTGTTGAACTTCCAAAAATTCCTTGTATATTTGTATAGGAATACATATGTACATACATATATAAACCGACACTTTTTCGGGCAAATGGGTGTAAATTTACACTGTAAATATGTCAACATATACACGCCGCTTCACTAAACTGCGCACGTAATTTGTCTTTAAGATCCCGGTTTGTATCTTTACTAGGGATGAAACGACAGGAGTAAATACAAGTACATACCACCAAGTAATTTTGGTATCGATACATTTGAACCAAGTACCGAGCAGGTATCGAAAAAACTATACATACCACCAAGTAATTTTGGTATCGATACTTTTGAACCAAGTACCAAGCAGGTATCGAAAAAACTACTCGTATCCTCTACTAATATAAATCGGCCAGTGCTTTATGGCTGTTTAAACGCCAGCGACCTTCAAATATTGAAGATGTTAATTTTTTTCCTGAAACCAGTATGAAATGACCTTTTTAACAGATATTTTTGCTGTTCTTGCATCAGGGAATCCATTTCCATGGTCGCAAAAACGAAAATATCTATTTAAAATATTTTTTTTAAGTTCATTGCTCGCTGTTCTTAAGTCAAAAGAATAAAAATCCAAAGATTTTTTTTTTTGAAGGTCGGTCCTGAAGTCTTTCATTTAATCAGACCTTTAAAATGACTTTTCTTACCTAAAACCAGCTTGTAATAAACTTTTTAAAAACGATTGAAAATTAAATGCTTTTGTGCGATTCCACCTTTACGGGTTGGACATTTGTACAGACAAAATTTTCTTCCTTGTTTAAATTTAAAAATAAAGTACGCAACCATTCTACATTTTTATAAAGCTACACCTAATTGATTATTATTTGAGTTATTACAAAATACGAAAAAAACTCCAGCTTACTTTTATATGGAAAAAATCAGATTTATTTCCTCTGTGGGACAAAAAAGAGAACCCGCTTTTTGGAGCAGATATATTTTATGGAAACTCTGCAAATTTATTTCCCTTTTCTGTGTGAACGTGATGTCTTACAATTAAACAAAGAACCACTAACACAAACAAAGCAAAAACTACAAAAAATTATGGCTCTATTATACAAAAAGTCCGAAATTCCTCTGTCACGGGTGGGACAACGTTTGTCACGGGTAGGACACGTACGAATTTTTATATGAAAAGGAGCTTTTAGCGTGGTCCATATATAAATATTAGTTATTAAAAAATATAAGAAGCCAAGTAGGGGTTAAATTCACTCACGTTTTATCTTAGGATTGTGCCTTCTAAATATATAGAAGAAAATGCTTAGCACCGTCAGCCAAAAAAATTATTAAAAATCAACGCGATTTCCTAGCGTCTTGATATTTTCACTTTTACCTACTTAAATTTAATGGACTACAAAACTGCATACCTAAAAATTCTGAACAAAAAGTTTAAAATTTTTGGGTGTAATTGTTAGTGTGTTGAATTTTTATAATTTTTGTAAGAAGTTTGAAATGTAGATTTATGTGGTTCTGGTTAGGTAGTGTGCTAGACTTTTATAAAAAAACTATAAACAGTAGATTAACAGAATAAAAAACCAAAACTGGTCAATATGTAATTAACTTAATCAGCTGACTACAAGGCTATATAGATAATGGACGACCCCGCGCAAATTATTTTACTGTGCATTCAACACAACTCAATCAAAAAATTTACTTAGAACTAGATTTCAAAACGTAAAAAAATGTAATAAAAATGCATCTAAAGCTTTAATTTGTTATTTTTTTGGTTCACTCAAGATTTTTACAAATGTCTATCCACACTAAACTAAGAAACTAATTTTTAAAGAAGCTAATTTTTGAACTGAGGTTCACTTTCCCATGGAACCTCCCAAAGGAAATGGATTAATAAATGCACGAACAGCAAAAATTTGGGTTTAAAACTTTTTAAAAACTTCATTGCATGCTGATTTCATGCCAAAAAAGAAGAAAACAACTCTAACAAGCCATTTTTGAAAGTAATTTTAAAGGTCAAGGTCTACCACACGAGATTATTTTTTATGTCATTCGTAACAACCTAGAATATCATTGTTTTATTTAGAGTATTCAGCATATAGTATTTAATTGTGGATATAATTTAACAAAATATTGAGAAAAGCTAGCCCATTGTGTGCTCGTTCTCTGCTCAAGGCTGAACATTAGACTACGCCTTAGTTGTATGGAGGACATTTTTTGTTAAGCTACAAAACAAGACTCCTCCTAGGAATGTTCCTTTGGTCATAAACACGTGCCCTGCGAAAAATTTTTGAAATCGGACAACGGAAAGACGTGCCTCAAACGACCTAAAGTTCAGCAAATTCATGGAATTTTTCACAAAGCGGTCAAAATTGTCTATAAGTCAGTGGGAAATTTAATATATTTTAATTTCACTTGTGCATTGTCACGGTTTTCGCCATTTTTCAACAATTTCTGATAAAAATGCCTGGCATATTCAAATGTTAAAGTTGTAGGGAACCTTTTTCTCTTTTAGTGTTGGGATCTACGGTGGCACAAAATTTGTAAAGCAAAATCGTATGTACGGTTAGTTAAGATGCCATATTTTTGACGTCATGTTGAATTTTTCAAAAAGAACCCAATAACTTTAAAAGATGAGGAGGTTTAAAAATACTGAAGCTATTTTTGACATCGGGGGACAAAGCTCCATCAAGTGTTATTAAAATATATTAAATTTCCCACTGACTTATAGACAAAATATTGACCGCTTTATGAAAAATTCCATGAATTTGCTGAACTTTATGGCCTTTGAGGCACGTTTTTCCGTTATCCGATTTTAAAAATGTATACGTGTTCATATACGTTCTCTGCTATGGTTAACTACCGCATGGCGCCTTTGCTTAGCTGCATACCCTCTCTAAAATCTTTGACACCTTTGAATGTTCATACTGCCTTCAAATACCCAACTTCAGTTGATTAAAAATATTTATGTTTGGTTTGTAATTTCACTGTCATATTTTTGCAACTTTCACGACTCTGTTATTATTTTTATTTTATCTTATTTTTGTAAATTATTTTTATTTATTCAAATAAATAATAACCTCCGTTGGCTGCCAAGTTGCTCTATTAACTCCTTTACACATTTCGTCTATCTCCTTGAAGTTCATTTTTAACACCTTTGTCATTTTGTTATTGTACATACGTATTTTATTGTGATTTTTACGATTCTCCGGAAATATCGTTAATCTTTTTTATACAGAACAAAACTCTTGAGAAAGTGTGCGTGTGTATCCTTTTGCGCACAGATAAACCTTTTGCTGCCAAAAGACGTGACTAACCATCAATGCTTCAACCGGAGCCAAAACTTATTCAAGATGCCAGTGGCTACCACGTTTAAGGATCTCCTGATGGTGCATATATGCACATACATATGTATGTATGTATGTACATAAATATGTACAAATGTATATTTTAGATGTTGAGTTTTCACAGTCAAGTGAGTGCGTTGAAAGCTGAGTTGTTCAGCGCTGCAGGGATGGCTTGAAGTGTGAAAAATGTTTTGGGAAAAGTGTTAAGATGCGTTGCCATCAGCGTCTTGTCGATTTCCACAACACTACTACATTCATCGCATTGATTTATTTGCACATTTATTTATTTATGTATTTTGATTTTCTCTCAATTCGTTTTTCTCATTGAGTCTCTGCCACACGTTTCACTTCCTTTTTCTTCTAAATTCAATTGTTCTGAACCTTGGCACTTTCATGTTGCAAGTTGAGCTCCGTATAGCTGAGGAGTTGAGGGGCTTGAGTTGAAGAACGTTTCGAGTTCACGAAAGTCTCGTAAAGGTGACAAATGTCGATAATGTGCTGTAATTTAGTTGAAGGATTTTCGAATAGCATTCGGTTCGCAATCTGCCATCTCTCCACCTATCAAACAATGAAATGGACGTGCGACGTACAAACCAAATGGGAAGATGATGGAAAATGATACGAAAGGACGATTTAACAGCTGTTGATAGGAATATGATGGTAGGGTCGAAATAAAATAATAACAGAAAAAAGTACCAAAAATACATAGTTACATACTAGGGATGTTAATTTTTTCGATTTTTAAGATCCCGGGATTTCCGGGAAGTCGTTGGTTCAATCCCGGGATCCCGGGTTCAGTCCCTGGATTTAGATATTTATTATTTTTCAACAATTTTACATGAAAAAATTGCATCAATATGGTTTGAGAAGCTCACGTACCATATAAAAAATAAAAAGTAAATGTGTTTGGAACGTAATTTTATATTTAAAGTGAATATTATATAAGTAACAAAACGAAAGACAGTTATTAAATTTATATGCATTTAATAATACTTTAGCGTGTACATATCTGATAAAGTAATTTAAAGTATGTCGAAAGAAGCTCGATGCAAAAAATACTAAGTCAATAATTTTATTTTCTGGTTGAAAGAAGTTCATAATACTAGTTGGCAGAAATAAAAGAAGCACCTTAATTCGACCAGTTTTTTCTATATTCCTTTTGCTTATTCAAAATTTATTTTTTTTAAGTCTACCTCATATTACATCTAATTAACTGCATATAAATGGGCACTTCTCCGACGTCATGATTTTTTTTTTAAAGACTATAATTTCAAAGATATTATTAATTCAAAAACTTATTTCAAAAATTCAGTGCAATGTAAAATAAAAATATGGGTACCAAATGAAACAATTTTTGGGGTTCACAAGGACGAATAGGCCGCTGTGGTGCGCTAAGCAGTGCGCGTTTCCACTCCGCTGCGCCTGGGTTCAACCCCTGGTAAAAGCAACATCGAAAATAAAAATAGAAAAAAGGNGTATTTCTGCCATGAAAAACAGCTTCTCATAAAAATACAATCGCCGTTCGGGGTCGGCGTAAAACTGTAGGTCCTTCCTCGTTGTGTGACAACATCAAGGCGCACGCCACAAATCGGAGGAGAAGCTCGGCCAAACACTAACATATGTGTAAGCGCCAATCTATTATTATTATTATAAGGACGAATAGGAATTGAAAATGCCCCTTTAATCTATTTTATTTTTTAAGCTAATAAAGTTAGTCCATAACATGTAAATTTCCCAAAAATAAAAATTCCAAAATTTAAAGGATATTCAAGGATAGAATTATGAAAGTGTATTTTCAATTCCTACCCGTCCCTTACGCACCAAAAAATGTAATCCGTTTTTACTCTACAGAATCTTCTCTTTCATTTATAACCCATACTGTTTTTTTGAGTACATTGCACTGAAATTTTTAAATCATTTTTTGAATTACTCATCTTTCAAATTTCAAAGTTCTTTAAAAAAAACCTGACGTCAGAGAGAAAAATGAAGAAGGCAATTTTACTATATTTGGCCCTTGGTTTCGCGAATATATTGATTTTTTTTTGTGCAAAATTGCCTGTCGCAAGGTATTATATGTATATTGAGCCACACATTTATAAAAAAAATATCAAATATTGAATAAACAAAAGAAATATAGCCAAAACTGGTCAACATAAGGCGTTTCTATTATTGCCACCAGTGTAAATTACAAATCCCGAAAATCCTGGGATTCTAGGCAAATAAACCCGGGATTTTCGACACTTAAAAAGCCCGGGATCCCGGGATTAACATTCCTATTACATACATATATTGCAAAAGAGAAATATTTACGAACAAAGCCAACAGTAATAAATTTGTAAAAGTTCCAAGGAGCGTAAGTATGTCGGAGTTAGTGGAAAAGCATCTGCCCCGAAACTAAATAAACTGATTTGTTGGAGATTTGATTTATGTCTTCTACGTAGATGAATGCAGCAACAAGAAAATGTTGGAGATTTTTCCTAGGCTCTATTTTTTAAAGAATCAATGTGACGTGATTTTCTGAAAATCGAGATATGTTTACATATAGTTTAAGCTATGTACTATAAGCACTAACTATGCCCATGACTCTCCCATAAACTCTACGAACACATGGACGGTATCCAGGCATATGTAACCAACCAACGGATAATATATCGAAAAGCCATAACCGAAATACTTCGAGAGTCTATTACCACCTTCACTACTATCGAACTATGAATCCCCACCCACCGCAGACGGACAGCCTCACCTGCACCGAGAGATTCGCGTAACTCTGGCAAAAGTAGAAAGTGTGAATACCTGTAGTCGAATGTACTCATAGCACCGTGCGACAAAAACAAATAAATTTCGAAACACACGAAAGAATCGATATACTCACGAAACTGTGGGTCAAATATAGTAAAACTGATATGATAATGATATATGATATGAGATTATATGATTAATTCAAAAAATTATTTTAAAAATTCAGTGCAATGTTGGATAACAACAAACAAGTGCTACTTTGGGCTGAGTAGGCAATTGAGAAGTAAAGTCCTCTCTCGTCGTACAAAGATCACACTCTATAAGTCACTCATCATGCCTGTGCTGGTGTATGGCGCGGAAGCATGGACAATGAAAGCATCTGATGAGGCGGCTCTTGGAGTTTTCGAGAGAAAGATTCTGCGAAAGATTTACGGACCTTTACGCGTTGGTGATGGCGAATATCGCAGACGATTTAACGATGAGCTGTATGAGCTTTACAACGATATAGACATAGTGCAGCGAATTAAAATTCAGCGGCTCCGCTGGCTTGGCCATGTCGTTCGGATGGACAGAAACGCTCCTGCTCTGAAAATATTCAACGCGGGCCGCGATGCTGGGAACAGAGGAAGAGGAAGGCCTCCTCTGCGTTGGAAAGACCAGGTGGAGAAGGACTTGGCTTCACTTGGCATTTTCAATTGGCGTCAGTTAGCACAGAAGAGATATGATTGGCGTGCTGTTTTGGACTCGGCCAAAATCGCTTAGGCGGTTACAGCGCCAAATAAGAAGAAGAAGAAGTTGGATAACAATATTGGTACTAAATGAGAGAGAAAATTCTGTAGAATTTAAAAACAATAAAGTTTTTTAGTTTACAATGGGCGCGTTTCTAAGACGAAATTGTTTACCTCAACTGTTGCTGAAATTCTGTCAACTGTTGAGTTCAACAGTTACGTCTTAGAAACGGTATGATACATAAACTGCCAAAACATTTGTAAACAAGCAAAATTAAAAATAAAACAGCACAAAATTAAAAAAAAATATTAAGCAAAAAATATGGATAGCACAGGATTTATAATGGAGTTTTTCTTACTTTATTTTTAATATATGTATTTGTACGTGTATTTTATTTTATTAACAGCCAGCAATTTACAGACTAATAACTTTTTTATTTGAATTTTCTATGAAAATTTATGGAAGGGAAACATCATTTTTGAATTATATAAATTGTTGACTTCATGTAGCGAAATAATTTTATGATGGAAAAAGCGGCGTAAAGTTGCCAACCGTTGAGCTGAGCGGAACTACTCAACTGTGCGTTTCTGAAACAAACACTCAACAGTTCAGCAACAGCTACGTCTTAGAAACGCGCCCAATGACGAACAGGCATTGAAAATGCGCTTTTAGTAAATCTTATCTTTTTAAGTTAACAAAGTTTGCAGGACGAAATTCGATGATGACTTCATGTGTATATTAGTCCTCAAACAATATTTTTTTCAAAAATAAATATTGCAAATTTTCAATGATATTTAAGGACAACATCTTTAGAGGATATTTTCCATACCCACTCGTCATTAAGCGCCAAAAAATGTATTCCTTTATAGTTATAAAAAATTTTTTCTTTTATATGATATTTTTATTGTTACCCTACATTGCACTGAATTTTTTAAATAATTTTTTGAAATAATCATATATTTTAAATTTCAAAGTCCTTTAAAAAAGTCTTTACGTCGGAGAGAAAAACTAAGTACGCAGTTTTACTGTCGCACGGTGTAGTATTTATCTAGACGCAACGCGGCTGTATATATGCACTTTACATCTATAGCTAACGAAATTCCCACATTTCCCACATTTTTTGTACAAAAATTTTACCCTTGCCAGCCGAGGAGTCTAATTTGTAGTTTTATTAGAAAAAGTTTGAATGCGTTTATTTTTTAATATTCGTATGAAAGAAAAGAGTTCCGCCTTAGATATAGTATCCATTTCTACAGTGGCGATTTTTGAAAAATGTTTTCAAATTATATTAATTTGAACATAAAACCTGAAAAGTCTGGATTTCTTAATTTGTCCACTGAAAAGCAGCAACAAAATTGTAAACAACTTCTTGTTTCCTCTATTTATTGAGTTCTCCCCTCCTAGCCAAAATTTCCTAGGGCAGGAAGTTTAAGAAAAATCGAATAATCTATTAGGTCGCAAAAAATTAGGTTTTATTCCCAAAACAAAATTTCAGTATTTTGTTATCACCAGGGAATGGATTTTATGGAAATTGCCTTTTTCCATTACAACGTTTTATCAACTTACAATGTTGTATGTCCAGACACCATTCATAGCAAAGGTATCATGGCAAAGTTTCTAGTCTAGATATCAACCTCGTCGGGAGGTATCATATCAAAGACTCTAGAGGTAGGTGTCGCCTCGCCGGAAGTAGTTAAATATTGCGCCTAGATATATGCTACAGCGGAAATGAACGACACTCCATTTCTTTAAACGAAATTAATTGCTGCTATATGCACTAGGAATATTAATCCCGGAATTCCGGGATCCCCGCCTTTTTAGGTCCTGAAAGTCCCGGGATTCTTGGCAAATAATCCCGGGATTTTCGGGATTTGTAATTTGAACTGATGGCAATAATAGAAACTCCTTTTCTTGATCAGTGGTGCGATTCACTACACGATTTTAAAAACTCTTATTATTGTTAAGTCAGGTAAACGACAATTTTAACAATTTAGCTATTCGGTAAAGTTTTCCTAACAACATTCCTTAGCGCCAAATCAGCTGTTGTCGTTAACGATAACAAAGGCCGCTAATTTGACGACGTCTAGATTGGTGTTGTTAATAAAATATAAAAGGTACGTTCTACATTTTTTTCGTGTGGAAAAAATGCACAGCAGGTAGAAAAAATTATATCAAAAATCAAAGGATTTTTCAGCAATATCAAACTTGCCCTTTATTGTACTAAAATTGAATGGGCTACAAAACTGCATACATAATTTTTTTATTATTCAGATTAGAAACTTGAAGTTTTACGATAATTTGTTGAATTGTGTTTAAATGTTGCAGAATACGCTATTAAAACAAGTAATATGAATTAAATAACAAAAAAAGTTAAAAGTTTTCTACGTATAAATATGTATTCCGGGTTTAATTTTCCAAAACAAATATAGAAAGCTGTAAGTTAAAAGGTGATAAGTTTTTTTTTTTTAATCTTACAGGAACTGAATATGCCTTGAATTTAAAGGAATTGAGTAACTAAAGTTTTCAATTTAGTACGTATACATCGTTTATTAAAAATATAAATATCATATATGTATATGCCAGAGATGCTCAACAAACAATTTGAATCGATTTCGTTTTTTGATGCGCAAAAATAACTTATCAAAATAATTTCGTTTCGTTTCAGAGCTAAATTAACGAAACAAAACTCAATCGTTAACGTTGAAACGAAATAAATCATCCAAGGCGCATCAATTACAAGTGATAGTAGGGTGGCCAGATATTATAGTGACATAATCAGTACAGTTGGGATCAAAAATCAGTACAAAGCCATAAAAATCAGCTCATTTTTAAGCGTATTTTTTATTATTAACAATATAACAACCAAATAACAGCGCATTAATTAAAAAAAAAAATAACTAATAGACTTTTAAATACATATAGTATTATCAATATAAAAATTCATTACTTTAAAACAAGTCAAAGGTATTACGTATGTATGTACAGTTGTGCTCAGGAAAATAGTAGTAAAATGTATCGACAGGTTTTGAAAATTTTTTCTTTCGTTACTTAACTTAAATTTTTTATAAAAATATAGTTAATTCTATAACAAAAGACATGTGAGTTGAAGTCTCAAACTTTCTAGAAAATTTATAAAAAATTAAAAAAATAAAAAAAAAAAATGTAGCCCATTCAGTTTCAGTAGAAGACGAGCTCGAGTCAGAATCTGTTTGCATATTTTAAGCTACAAATTTAAAACATATTTAAATGTTGACATTAAGGTATATTACCGAATTATCGCTAAGCGAGTTTTCGAGTGCGAATGAAATTTAATAGTAGGCATGTTTTATTCAACCATCACAAGCAAATAGCTAAATCTTGGCCAAATAAAACGAAATTAGCTTATTTCCTATGTTAGCCTGATTTTGACAGTTGTTTGACTGCAAATAGTGTCAAAGTAAGTTTTCGCCTCTTTCTCATTGGCTGAAGGAGAAAATTTCTGATGCTGAATGGCAGTGCCTCTTGTTCAATATACAAGCCAAGATAGCTTTTCATAAGCCAACATAATTATGTTGGGTAAGTCCTCCATACAAAATAAGCTAATAGCTTACATTTCTGGACAAATAAAACACGGCTAGTGTTAAATGTGTATGTGCAAGTAAAATTACAGGCGGTCGAACATCAAAAATCAAAGTAAAGCTACAAATATGATATCCAAGAGTCGGTAGTTTCCACCTTTTCCAAATTTTTAGAACTTACATTGCACCGTAGCAGTAGTCGTCTTAAGTTTGAAATACTGACAGCCGATTTCTCAGTGGATGTTTAATTATAATCAAAAGATAATCTCTTATTGTCATCTTCTCAGTGTACTTAATATATGATTAACTCACCACCACCTTTCAGAAGATTTATTTATGGCAAAACCAGCTTTTCCTGTAAATTTTGTAAAACCTGCAAATCGTGATTGCAAATCGGGTTGGGTTGAATCCAAACAGTTTGTTATTTTGCGAAATCCTAGGAAACGAAACAATTGCAAGCTGACACCTTTTTAATAATGGTTCAAGTTTAATTAATGCTTTCAATCTGCTCACACGTATGAGTTGTCAAAAACCATTGTTTTGAACATGTAAACCTCAAGTAAATGTCAATTACACCAATTTACAAAAGTATTTATTAAATGTAAAAATCAGTACAAAATCAGTACAAACTCAAAAAATCAGTACATTTTGCGTACTGATTTCGGGCTCTTAAAAATCAGTAAATAGAAAAAAATCAGCACATGTACTGATTAAATCAGCGCATCTGGCCACCCTAAGTGATAGCGGTAGAAGCTATGCTTCGTCTTATGAGCACGCTTGTGTCAAATTATCATCTGTTTTGCTTTGTTTACATATGCGTGTATACATACACATATACGTAAATATATACCCTGCAAACAAATGCTCCCGAAATCTTTAAGAGTATCGGAAATTTGTTACGATTCTTTTAGGAATCTTTAAAGAAAAACATATGAAGCGGTTGACAAGAACTAGTAAAGAAATTTCTGTACGATTTCTTAAAGAAAATTCTTAAAACAAATTGCGAAACCTTTCAGAATTCTATGAAATCCTGGTATGCAGGGTATACATATACATACGAATATGAATAGATAAAGATGTTGATGACACAAGGAGTTCATACCAACGGTAAATGTTGTTTTTGTACGACTGCTACAACCTGTAGTAGTTGAATCATGTAAATCATCAATCGTTAACATAGAAACAAAATGAATAAACGAAAAGTTGTTGTTGTATGCCATTGTCAGCTCACTATTAACACCTAGCACCTAAATGTATGCTACAGCTTCAGCATTACGATTGAATTTATTTTCGGTAAAAATCAAAATAGAATTATTTTGTTAATTACCTAAACGATAAAAAACTGAATCGTTTCAACAGAAACGATTGCTTTTTTTTGGTAAACGCTAAAATTAACGTTATGCAAATTTAAAGTATGTATGTGCAAATTTCAATATTTCTTTATCAATCATCATAACACTAGCATAATAAAATCAGTCTTGAAAATAAATATGTACATATTACGCATACAGTGATTTTTTTTTAAATATTAACAATCTTTTTCATGTTAAAAGTTTTTTTGTAAACAGCAAAATTCAAAATTATGTTGTTTGCTACTTATGTGTATTTATTTATTTCTAATAATTTTAATTTAATGGTTCCATCTACTATATAAACACAGAAACCACATAAATAAAAGTTTCAAAGCTTGCACAAAATTCACAAAAATCAATCAAACTTAAAAAAATTTCCACCAAAATGTCGAACTTTTTTTCAGAACCTTTATACGATTTTCGGTATGCAGTTTTGTAGCCCATTCCATTTTAGTCTAACAAAGTGCAAGTTTCCAGTCGCTAAAAGTTACCGTTGATTTTTTTTAATTTTTTTTGCCGAGGGTGTTGCGCATTTTCCAGATATAGTAAAATTGTGTTTTTAGTTTTTCACTCTGACGTCAGTTATTCAAAAATGATTTAAAAAAATCCGTGAAATGTGCTTAGAGAATAAGTACGGGTATCAAATTAAAGGGGAAATTTTGCAGAATTTAATCAGATTCAACTTTTGGTGTATATAGAATGGTATGTATTGAAAATGTCGTTTTAAAATTTTGTTCTTGAAATTTCACAATATTTGTTTTTGAAAAAATTTTATGTTAAGGGTTTATATAAACTCGATCACATCCTTGAATCTCGTCCTTCTAACTTTATCAGCTTAAAAAATTACCTATTCGTCCTTGTGAATCAAAAAAATTTTATTTTTTTTTAATTCTAAAGAAATTTCCTTCCTTATTTCCTTCCTTTTATTTGGTACCCATATTTTTATTTTACAATGCATTGAATTTTTATACCCGAGCGCACTTGTGCACAAGGGTATTATAACTTTGTTCACANATTTCGAGAAATACAAAATCTTCGATAAATCAGTAAATATCAAAGCTAATTTATTCAAAATTGATGGTTGCAACAATTCTTTACCAAGAAATACGTTTATGATAAAATTTTGGAAAATGGGCGTGGCACCGCCCACTTGTGATTACATATATGTATCTCGCTAACCGTTCTAGCAATTTGTACCAAACTCGGTATGGTTATTGTGCTTGCCACATAAAAGCAAACCGTTGAAAATTGTTGAAATCGGTCTTAAATTACGGCCGCTTTTCAAATAACAATAAATTTCAGAAATGCTTGAAATTTCAATATGTCGAAATTTAAGGACGCTAATTTACTTAAAATGTATACATCCCGGCTTATCATGTAGCGGTAGCTTTCGGCAAGGTGGAAAACATATCTTTAATACTTGCGCCGGGTATTTAATGTTCCGCTCCGCCCGAACTTAGACTTTCTTACTTGTTTAAATTATTTTTGGAATTAATCATACCGTTGAAATTACAAAGTCCTTTAAAATATATCCAGACGTCAGAGAGAAAAATAAAAACGTCACTTTAAATAAAAAAGTAGGTTTAAATGCCATTTGTTTATTCAGCCTTATCATGAGTTTCATATTCCCCGAACCGAATCAATTTTTACTTTTGGTTCCCATGTATTTAATATGGGCGCAATAAAAATTTTCCGGTGAATTATTTTTCGGGCGAATCTCAGGATAAAGCAGATTATTTATTATTATTATGGTAGGAGAGCTTCTCAAACAATTAAGAAACAATATTTTCGATTTAAGTTGTTGAAAAGTCATGAATATCTAAATCCCGGGACTAATCCTGGGATTGTGATATCGACATACCGAAAACTCCGGGATCGTAAAAAGCGAAAAAATTACCATCCCTAGTGTGCACCAATCTATTAATATCGTTGAATTATTTTAATATCTATTGCAAAATTTTATACAGACAAGACTAAAAAGTGGAAAATAAATTAAAAAAATCAACTTTTTAATATACCACGCTTTTGTAAATTAGAATAATATTTCTCAGCCCCATAGAATTTGTGGTGATAACTTTTGATTTTAAAATTTTAGGAAGTCATTATAAACAATTTATGATATTGAAAACGAAAAGCGTGGGATGCATGTAATAGACTTAAATTGATATGAAAAGTAATATATGTTGTATGTACATATGTGGGTATATGAATAACGATCGCTTAAAATCGATCTCAAATTTTGTACTTGCGCTGTAGAAATTTTAGGTCTATGTTATGTGGTTTGACTATTGTCAATTAGATCTAATGCTTTGTATCAGTGATGGGCATACCTAAATACTTTTGTACTTAAAGTACCACTTTGGGTACTAAATACACAAATACTTAGTATTTTGAGATGACTAAATACCCAAGTACTATTTACTTAGGTATTTAGGAGTTGCTAAATACCCAAGTACTATTTACTTAGGTATTTAGGAGCTGCTAAATACCCAAGTACTATTTACTTGGGTATTTAGGAGCTGCTAAATACCCAAGTACTATTTACTTAGGTATTTAGGTGGTGCTAAATACTCAAGTAAAAAGTATTTAGTTACTTAGGAGCTATTAGATATTAAAGTAAGAAAAACTTGAGTATTTAGGAGCTGCTAGATACCAAAGTACAAAAAACGAAAGTATTTAGCAGGCGCTAAATACTCTGGTCCAATGTACTCAGGTACCTTGGGGATGCAAAATACTTTCACTAAAGTACCAAGGTATTTTAGTCGATGGCTAAATACTTTCAAACTAAATACTGTATAGTTTAGGAGAAATTTAGAGAATTAACACCTCAACTTACTTTACCACAACTCACTTCACCTCTCCTCAAATCAACTCACCACATCAAACTCACCACACCTCACCTAAACTCACCACATCTCCTACTGGTACACCAAAATCCGCCAAATCTTAACCCACCACAGTTGAACTCATCACACTCGTTCTCACCACACCTCACCTAAACTCAGCACACCTCAATTTGGGAACTTTTTCTGGATTTGAGAGATACTTCAGACTAAATCAGGATTTAGAAGACCATTTCGGGACTATTTTGGGATTTTCGAAGCTATTTCGTAATTCTTTAGGGATTCCCGGAAACTGTTTAAGATTTTCGGGATTTTCGAAACGACTTTCAAAATATTTAGGGATTTTTGGGACTAGTTTTGGGATTTTTGGGACTTTCGAGATTCTCGAAGTTAATAGCGGGACTTTCGGCAGTATTTCGGTATTCTCAGAATTTTTGGGACTTCTGGACTATTTTTGGATTTTTAGGATTAATTTCTAGTTTTTGGGACTTTCGGGACTGTTTCCGGATTTTTGCGACTTTCGGGATTCTCCGACCTAATATCGGGATTTTCGGGACTAATTTCGAAATTTTTGTGACTTATATCGGACTTTTGGGACTATTTCCAGATTTTTGGAACTTATTTTGGATTTATGGGGTTTTCGGGATTCTCGGGAATAATTTCGGAACTGTTGGGACTTTCGGGACTATTTAGGGATTTTTGGGGCTCTTGTGATTGTCGGGAGTAATTTAGGTATTTTTGGGACTTTCGAGACTATTTTCAGATTTCTGGGACTTATTTAGGATTTTTGGAACTTTCGGGTCTATTTCGAGATTGTCGGGAGTAATTTCGGGACTTTCGGGACAGTTACCAGATTTTTAGGAATTTTGGACTACTTCGGGATTCTCAGGAATAATTTCGGATTTTCGGGAGTATTTCGGGATTTTTGGGACTTTGTTTTGGAATTTTGGGACTTTAGGGACCATTTCGGGATTTTCCGGACTAATTTAGGAACTATGGGACTTTCGGAACTATTTCAGGATTTTTGTGACTTTCTGGACTATTTCATAATTCTCGGAATATATTTCGGTATTTTTGGGACTTTTGGGGCTATCGGGAGTATATCGGTTTTTTGGGGTCTTTTTGAATTTTTGAGACTTTCGGAACCATTTCAGGGTTTTCAGGAGTATTTCGGGACTTTTGGAACTAATTTCGGATTTTTGGGACTTTCGGGACTATTTCTCCATTCTTGGGATTAATTAGAAATTTTGGATTTTGAGAGTTAATTCGGAATTTTTTGGACTTATTTTCGGATTTTTGGGACTTTCGGGCCTATTTCGAGATTCTCGGAACTGATTTCGGGACTTTTGGGACTTTCAGGAGTATTTCGGATTTTCGGGACTAATTTCGGATTTTTGGGACTTTAGGGACTATTTCTCCATTCTTGGGATTAATTAAGGAATTTTGAGAACTAATTTGGGATTTTTGGGACCTATTTTTGGATTTATGGGACTTTCCGGACTATTTCGGGATTCTCGGAACTAATATCGGGACTGTTGGGACTTTCGGGGTTATTTAGGGATTTTTGGGACTCTCGGGACTATTTCGGGATTGAAGGGAGTAATTTGGGTGTTTTTGGGGCTTTCGAGATTATTTCCAGATTTTTGGGACTTATTTAAGATTTTTGGAACTTTCGGGTGTATTTCGAGATTGTCGGGAGTAATTTCGGGGTTTTTGGGATTTTTAGCTGTATTTCGGAATTTTTGGGACTTTCGGGCCTATTTCGGGATTCTCGGAACTGATTTTGGGACTTTTGTGATTTTCAGGAGTATTTCGGGATTTTTGGGACTATTTCTCCATTCTTGGGATTAATTTAGGAATTTTGGGATTTTGAGAACTAATTTGGGATTTTTGGGACCTATTTTTGGATTTTCGGGACTTTCGGGACTATTTTGGGATTCTCGGAACTAATATCGGGACTGTTGGGTCTTTCGGGGTTAATTAGGGATTTTTGGGACTCTCGGGACTATTTCGGGATTAAAGGGAGTAACTTGGGTATTTTTGGGACTTTCGAGACTATTTCCAGATTTTTGGGACTTATTGAAGATTTTTGGAACTTTTGGGTGTATTTCGAGATTGTCGGGAGTAATTTCGGACTTTTCGGATTTTTGGGACATTCAGGCCGTTTTTTCATTTCTGCGTTTTGATATATTGGAGTTCGCTGATATTTGCTAGTACATAGTTCCTCTAAATTCTCGCATCACATACGGACAAACATATATTTCGCGCATTGCAATTACCATTTGTTCGCTAGCCATTATTTGCGCACCCCCGCTTCCTAACTCTCATGCAACCTAGGAAACGCTCCTTGGTTCCACAATCGAAGTCATTCAAAATACATACCGATAGAGGTCCCGGATATCCCGAAATACTCCCGAAGGTCCTAAAAATCCCGAAATTATTCCAGAGAATCCCGAAAACCCCATAAAACCGGAATAGGTCCCAAAAATCTGGAAATAGTCCCGAAAATCCAAAACTAGTTCCAAAAATCCGAAAATAGTTCCGGGAATCCCGAAAGAGACCCGAAAGTCCCAAATATCCGAAATAAGTCCCGGATATCCCGAAATACACCCAAAGGTCCTAAATATCCCGAAATTATTCCAGAGAATCCCGAAAACGCCATAATTCCGAAATAGGTCCCAAAAATCTGGAAATAGTCCCGAAAATCCAAAATTAGTCCCAAAAAAACCGATATACTCCCGAAAACCCCAAAAATCCCGAAAATAGTTTCGAGCATCCCGAAATAGTCCCGAAAGTCCCAAAAATCCGAAGTAAGGCCCAAAAATCCCGAATTAATTCCCAAAGTCCCAAAATTCCTAAATAAGTCCCAAAATTAGTCCCCAAAAAATCGATATACTCCCGGAAACCCCAAAAATCCCGAAAATAGTTCCGAGTATTCCGAAAGTCCCAAAAATCCCGAATTAGTTCCCAAAGTCCCAAAAATCTCGCAATGGTCCCGAAAGTTCCACAAATGGAGAAATGATCCCGAAAGTTCCAAAAATC
>NW_016157717.1:146764-147350 GCF_001687245.7 Rhagoletis zephyria | reverse complement strand
TTCTCAAAATCCCAAAAGTCCTAAATTAATCCCAAGGATGAAGAAAGTCCCAAAAATCCGAAATGAGTTCAAAAAATCCCGAAATACTCCTTTCAGGGTTTAGAAAGTCTCAAAAATCCAAAAAAGTCCCAAAAAATCGATATGCTCCCGAAAGCCCCAAAAATTCCAAAATTAGTCCCAAAAATCCCGAAAATAGTTCCGAGAATCCCGAAATAGACCCGAAAGTCCCAAAAATCCGAAATGAGTTCAAAAAATCCCGAAATACTCCTTTCAGGGTTTAGAAAGTCTCAAAAATCCAAAAAAGTCCCAAAAAATCGATATGCTCCCGAAAGCCCCAAAAATTCCAAAATTAGTCCCAAAAACACCGAAATCTGTTCCGACAACTACGAAATAGTCCCAAAAATTCTTAAANTCGAAATACTCCCGAAAGACCCAAAATCCCGAAAATAGATCCAAGAACCCCGAAATAGTCCCGAAAATCCGAAATAAGTCCCAAAAATCCCGAATTAGTTCCCAAAGTCTCAAAATTCCTAAATAATTCCCAAAAATCTCGCAATGGTCCCGAAAGTCCCACAAATGGAGAAAT
>NW_016157717.1:146416-146754 GCF_001687245.7 Rhagoletis zephyria | reverse complement strand
AGTCCCAAAAATCCGAAGTAAGTCCCAAAAATCCCGAATTAGTTCCCAAAGTCCCAAAATTCCTAAATAATTCCCAAAAATCTCGCAATGGTCCCGAAAGTCCCACAAATGGAGAAATAGTCCCAAAAGTCCCAAAAATCCGAAATTATTTCCAAAAATCGCGAAATACTCATGAAAATCCCGAAATTATCCCGAAAGTTCCAAAAATCCAAAATTAGTCCCAAAAGAATCGATATACTCCCGAAAGTCCCAAAAATCCCGAAAATAGTTCCGAGCATCTCGAAATAGTCCCAAATATCCGAAATACGTCTCAAAAATCCTGAATTAGTTCTTAAAGT
>NW_016157717.1:146116-146342 GCF_001687245.7 Rhagoletis zephyria | reverse complement strand
CAAAATTCCTAAATAAGTCCCAAAAATCTCAAAATGGTCCCGAAAGTCCACAAATGGAGAAATAGTCCCGAAAGTCCCAAAAATCCGGAAATAGGTCCCAAAAGTCCCGAATTATTTCTCAAAATCCCAAAAGTCCTAAATTAATCCCAAGGATGAAGAAAGTCNCAGTAGTTACTAAAATATCGTAGTTTTCGTATTTCTGAAAATTACCGTTATATGGGATGTG
>NW_016157717.1:138701-145958 GCF_001687245.7 Rhagoletis zephyria | reverse complement strand
ATAGTCCCAAAAATTCTTAAATAGTTTGGAAAGTCCCATAGTTCCTAAATTAATCCCAAAAATCCCAAAAATCCAAAACAAAGTCCCAATAGACCTNTAGTATGCTGTATCAAGGTCAACAACTGTGCCAAGTTTGGAAGAAATTGGAGTGGTTATTGGGCGTGGTTATTGTCCGATTTTTTAAATTTTCGGCCTTTTAGTATGCTGTATCAAGGTCAACAACTGTGCCAAGTTTGGAAGAATTGGACGGACGGACAGACGGACATGGCTTAATCGACTTCTCTATTCATTCTGATCATTTATGTATACATTTGTCTATATCTATCTCGATTCGTTTTGGCTGTTACAAACAACCGTTATGTGAACAAAATTAATATACCCTTGTGCACAAGTGCGCTCGGGTATAAAAAAATTTAACCACCATACTTTTCCATTGGTCACATAAACAGCAACAGTGTAGCATAGGAAATAAAATTAGAATACTTATTAAACGTTTTATCTCTAAAAGTGCATTAACATATTTAAACTATTTGAAAAACATCTTACCAGCTAAGGTAAGTTCATTACAATTTTTGATCGATATGAAATGATATTATACTAAATATTACACGTGTAGCATGAAACGAAAAAATAAAACAAATCGTGGCCGTCCAAAAAAGGAAACAAAAAAAGCGTTAATACTGGTAGAAAAATGGTGAAACACGAAAATGCTATTGTAAGAACATTACAAAAACGAGCTTAAAAATTAAGGCATCAACTAAATGATATAGAAGATGTAAAAAATGTGATGAAAGTCCATACGGATTATCAAAAAACTGCAGAAAATACTAATGTTATTCGGCATACAAAGGACTCAGCCTTCGCATTTTTCTTTTATATGATTATTCTGTTGAAGGATATAAAGCTTTAGTTAGTGATGCCATTTTTAGAAATTGTCCGATGTACCCCAGTTATGGTATCATCAAAAGGGCAATGGTAGAATGTCAGCCTAAAAATTGTAAAGTACGTGAGATAGAAGTTTTTGTGCCTCTTCAAAACATTTTAAATAAATCGGTTGAAAGACTATGTGAAAGCGTTGCTTTGGACTGGAGCGAAGAAGCCTTATATAAATTGGAATTAACTTGCACTTTAGGATTTGATAGTTCTTCCGGTCACGTTAATCCTCACCAAGAACTCAATAATGCCGATAATGAAACCTCTAATCCTCAGCAGTCGCTTTTTATTAGTAGCCTCATAATTATACAATTAAGGCACATTAATTCAGAGGATTTTTCTTGGTTGAATCCGACTCCGCAAAGTATTAGATTTTGTCGGCCCTTGCGTATAGCTATTGAGAAAGACGATGAGGCAGCAACTTTAAGGGAACATGTTCGACTAAAAAAAGAAATCGAAGAGCTTCTTTCATATCGCTTTAAAATGTCAAATGGAAAATCTGTTAAAGTACAATATGATGTCCGTGAATCCCTACTTGATGGGAAATGCCTTAATACAATACTTGGTAATAAAGCCTCGAGTAGATGCCCAATGTGTTTGCGCACTGCACACCAGTTTTCGAATCATCTCACAGACAAATTTACTCCTCAAGAATCAAATCTTAAGCATGGACTAGGGCTGCTACATTGTGAAATAAAAGTATTCGAACATTTCCTAGGCCTTGGATATCGTCAGGAAATTCAGTCATGGGATGTGCGACAAAGTCTGAAAGGTAAGATTGCCACAATTTATTGAATTTTTACGAAGACAGCTATTGATTTTTCATTGAATAATAAAGCTAAATGAATTTTATTTACAGCCGGTTTTCAGGATCGACAAAAAATTATTCAGAAGAGGATATATGATGAACTAAATGTTCGGGTTGACCAAATCCTACAGGCCATGGTACAACAAATACGGGAAATGTGGCAAGGAGATGTTTGCAATCCCCCGAATTATTTGCCGAAGCGTTAGAAATCAACCCTCAATTAGTTATTAATATGAGCAGAATAATATCAGCCTTTAAATCTAAAAAAAAACTCGATTTAGATAGGCTTGAGAAATTTAGTTGGAAAACATACTGCATGCACTACAAGTTCTACCCATGGGCCCGAATGGCTCCCACATTTCACAAGCTTTTAAAGCATGGATGCGAAATTGCTCGGCAGCTTCCTCATCCTGCGGCATTCTATGCCGAAGATGCCAACGAATCCTGGCATAAATACTACAGAAAAAATATGGTGGATCACGCTCGACAAAACAGCAGAGAAAACCGTTTACTGGATGTATTCAATCGGGCCGTGTACATGAGCGACCCGAAAATATCTATGGTTTTCATCGACCGTAGAGTGGGAAAGGATAACAGAATGAAATCAGAATTTCATAATATACAAAAATTCGTTATTATATGAAAATTTTTGCGAAAAATTGTAATAGCATTAGTATAAAAATATTGTGAACTTTATGAGATAAGCGTTTATTCAATTCTGTACATATGTATATTTGAACTTCGCACGTTTACTATGTATGTATATAAAATGAAAAAATGAAATACATGCTAGCATTATAAATTTAACATGCATTTCACTAAATGTGAGCCTTAATATGTAGTTGATTTCTTTTATTTATTTTTTTTGTTTCCAATGATATACTGTTGCTGTTTATGTGACCAATGGAAAAGTATGGTGGTTTAGTTTTATTTTTGTTCAGAGTACAAATCTCGTGATCTCACTTTCCAAGTGCGGCTTTAAAGTCGTTATAATGTGACTGGGACCATCAGTGTATTCGAATATCCGGATATCCGTTCGAATATCCGGTTATTATACGTTAATATTGTTATCCGCATATGTAATTAATATAACTAATATTGTTATCCGAGTATTCTTAACATCCCTATATCTATACACCATGTATTGCGTTATTCGAATATCAACCCACTATTCGTTTATCCGACTAATATTTGTTCGATATCCGGGTATTCTAAACATCCGGATATCTATAGACTATTGGATATTTGAATATATATACTCTACTCCGGATACCTATACACTATTCGGATATTCGGATTTTTTATTCAGGTATTCGAAATCCGGATTATGCGGATAGTCAAAACATCTAGGTAAAACTCCCAGCCCTAGTATGCATAATCAACAGAAAAAAAATGTGGTAGATAGTAATTTTTTTTTTAAATTTACAGAGTAAAAATCTCGAGGTTTGACATGAAAATAGTTATAATTTGGCTCTCGGAGGGTCTTGAGATTTGTTCTATATCTCAAATCAAAGGCCTTGTTTATCACTACAACCTACTTGCTCTTTGAGGCATTTAATTACGTGAAAAATATGCATAGTTGCAAGAAAATTATAAAAAAGTGTAAAAAAACATACCAGGGTACCATCTTTTTCTTAAATTGATGACTAAAATTTTTATTTTTTTTGGTTTTTAAAATAACGGGATCATATTGCTCGTCTCAAAATCTATAATATAGGCATAACAGAACATAAAATTTTTATTTGTGTTTAAGAAATCCGGTGGGTTTTGCATGTTTTTTTCTAAGAACACGATTTTTGACCAATTTTTTCAGGTTTAAAAATAAATTGTGGGACCATGGCAATATTTTTCGTTGAAAGAGAAATTCATAAACTTTACAACCCAATTTGATTCATATCAAAATGTTGCTTCTACCGGAAGCGCTACGATTGATTCGCTAAGAGTGGTCAAAAAGCACACTGTGCGCCCCCCTTCTTTTGTAATTTAAAGTCAAAGAGTAAGATCCTTCAATAGGTATTTCCAGCGGATATGTTCAACGTCTAGCTATAACGAGGATCCACTATTTGCGCGTGAAAAGATAACCTTTAATTAGGTAAGAATTATGTAACTATTGAATATTATTTGCCAAAGGTCTGTTGAAAAAAACTGGATGCATCGCTAGCGATGAGTAATTAATTGAGACTGCCTTCAACTAGAAAAAGTCGAGCGCAGCTAATTAAAAAAGGAATTGCAAACTATTCATTACAGGTGAACCTTTTCAAGAAGTCACCATGGAACTAAGCAGATCGGAGGCCTTCATCGTCCGTGATTCCAATAATTCAAACTATTATAAAAAACGTGGTGCAACAATAAAACAAGATTTTAAGTTAATTCGACTGGCAGCCACGACTTCCAAAAGAGAATTTTCTTAGAAATTTTCATTTCTAGAAAATAAGAATTTATGTACCGTATCGACCTATTTAGAACGTCGCTATAACCACACATTTTTCAAACTAGTCACAGAAAAAAGGATTAAAAATGAATTACAAAAACTAAAATCGAAAAACGCTGATGGCGTTACAAATTCTGAACAATCAAAAGAATGAGAATAAAGAAATTTTTGGGAAGCAATGGTGTTTAAGCAACAACGATCTTGCAATGATGCTAGATTGTGAAGATGATAGTCAGGAGGATAGTACATCCGATCTTTCCAGCCCCGATGCAATTCCGAAAAAGGAATTATTGCACCCCAATAAAAAAAAATATAACTGAAAGTTCTCAACGGGTGCAGCGTCAATCGAAAAGAATTTACAATTTTGTCAAGTCTCAAGTTTTTGAAGTTTGTCGCCTCGAGCGAGTAGTTATTAATGGCGCAGGTTTGATTTAGGACCCTTTAAGAAACAGGCTGCAAGCCGAAAAGGAGGCAACATTACTTTTTATTAAATTTACCAATTTTTAAATTCAAGTACTAAAAAAAAATTATTAAAAATTACTAACTTTTTAGTGTTTATTTACCCAACTTAGGTAACTTACTCACCTAAATTATTTCTTATCCTCGAAATTTTATATCAAAGTTTTAATGTAGTTGATTGATTAATCCTTATTAATACATATGTGTAAACTAAATAGTTCCGTTTTAAAAGACTGTATAAACTCAATAGTTCATTCTTTGACCAAACCCGTGTAAATCCAAGTCTCAAACTTTGTGCAATATTTAAGAAAGAAACTTTCGTAAAAATTTAGAGTTTTTTAATTAAGATTTCCTAGAAAGATTCTGATTTTGCAGTTTTGTAGCCCATTGAAATTTAGTACAATTTGTTAAATTATTCAAATCGTCATATCCTGACGATTTCCACACGCTTTATTCGTTTGAAAAGAAAATGCAGTAACAAGAAAACAATTTGTTCAAATATATATTTTTGTAGGTGTTGGTTTATTTAAAGCAATTAACTCCTTTTTGGCAAAATTCAAAGATTATAGTTTTTTGTTGTTTATTAGCTCTTTGATGCACCGAAGATCGTCGCAGGGGGATGAAAGTATTGACGGCAACATTTGAAAATTGTAAAAGATTCCAAATTTGGAAGTCAGCTGGCGGATGAGAGGGTGATACAGGTAATAAAGTTTTAAATCGTAAAATAAATTTTATTTATTAGTTTTATTTCGGAAATATTTCAAACTACAGAAATTTATGCTAGGCAAACCGGGCTTTTGTGCTTATATGACACAGAGAACGTTAAATACAGAGAAGCTGCAACTCGCTACTCGTTGGAATTTTGTAATAGATCAGAAATGCTCTAGAAGTTCACCACGTTAAATTTGTAACATTGATTACTCTAGAAGTTCACAATTTTTTAACAGCGTGAGCGCAGAGAAATTACAGAAATTACAATTGGAGCAATTGGAAATGTTAATATTTGGGCGGAAAATAGATTCTGCAGGTGGATTACAACAAAGTTTTTTCTTTTGTTGACATTATCGCCAATTCGATTTCTGATTGAATTGAATTCCGTTATAATGTCAAACACAAAAGGAACAAGTCAACGGACTTTTAGTTTCCAGAATTTATTCTGGCGGCAGCGTATTTTTATAACGCGATCGAATCGTTTATGCAGAAAGTCGGTCCAAAACGCGAAAAATGGACGCAAAAAAGCGAAAATGTCGCGTCCTCCAAATCAATGTTTTTCAGGTTCCCGCTGGACAAATCCGAAGCACCCAAATGGAGCGACAACAACCTAAGGATTGGAGCAGAGGAGAAGCTTCCCCCCACCTACTCTCTGGCATGCAACCCACATTTCGAGCCGTAAGCTTTGCATGTACATGTGTGTTAATTTGGAGTTACATTTTTTTGTAGTGAAAGTGATTTTATTATTAAAAAAGACATTTTTTTCAATGATTTGTACAAAAAAGTGAATTAAAATCGAAATGTTATATAAAATTATCTGATATTTGTGATATTTTGGGAAAATTTTCAAATATAAAACCAATAGTGTTAGATTTTTTGTGAAAATAATTGTTTTACTAAAAAAAATAAATTTTTTTCAGTGATTTGTGCAAGTAACGTGAAATTAAATCGAAAATATTATATAACATTTTCCGTTTTGTGCGATATTTTATTAATGATTGCAAATAGAAAACTCCCATAAGTGTTTGCGTTTTTTGTGAAAACATTTTTGGATTCATTGAAAGTAGATCTAAAATGTTATTTATATATGGAATTTTTTCGATTTTTGTAATATTTTGTTAGATTTTCAATTGTATTCATTGGTGTTAGATTTTTTTGTAAATATCATTTTTAGAGAAGAAATAATAATTTTTTTCGTTGATTTGTACAAACAACGTTAAAATAAACCGAAAGTCTATATATAAAAATGAAATGTTTTTCGTATGACGGCGATGCCTGGCCAAACGACTGAACCGATTTGAATTCTGTAAAAAGTACTTTTTTGGACCTTCTTAGTGGAAGGTTTTTAGATTTAAAAAAATTTTAAACTTTTTGTTGTTGTTGCCGAAAAATAAAAAATGCTCCGACGCCATGATTTCACAATTTCATACAGTTTTCCGTATAATGAATGTCACGAAACTACTAAACGGCCGGACCGATTTAGTTCATATTTGGAACATATGTCAGCACCTTGAAGGGACATTTTTCGACTAAAGATTTAGTCGCTAGGTGGCGCTGGGGTCAGGATATTCATAAAAATTGCATTTACTTGCCGATTTGGCTTATATTTAGAACATTTGTTAGCCAATTGAAAAGGAATATTGGGACTAAAAATGTACGCGATAGATGGCACCGGAGTCGGGATATTCCTGAAATTCCTATACACTGAGATAATGCCTACTATATATTTGTAGAAGTATGTATGTATGTAAGTATGTATATACAGTTGTCCACAAAATAATAGGAGTGCGATATTTTGACCAGTTTTGGCTATTTGTCTTTTGTTTATTTAATGTTTATTATTTTTTTATAAAAGCCTAGCTGGCTATACAACAAACACCATATAAATTCAGATTTTAAACTTTGTATAAAAATT
>NW_016157717.1:135734-138652 GCF_001687245.7 Rhagoletis zephyria | reverse complement strand
ATTTTACGTGATTTTTGATAAAAATTTAAAACTTCATAAACTTAAAATTGAAGTTAGTATTGAAGTTAGCGATTAAGCGCTAATNAAATCAGGTTTAGTGGCCCGTACTACCTCGCCGGTGTGAGTTACGACTTCGCCGCAGTGGGCACTTTTGTAGAGCATTTAATGCTGAGAAAATCCCCATTTTGGACAAGGTGATACCATTAAATGCCGCTGAGCTATAGAAATTTAAAAAAAAAAAATCAAAGTTCCCGTGTATTTTAAATGGAAAATCTTCACACGCCTTGGCCGAGTACTTAAAATTAATATTAAGGGCTCAAACTTTCAGGGAATTTTTTTTTGGGTATTTCCAACAAAATTTCACGATGGGACCGAAAAAAAAAAATAGTCGCAAAAAAAAAGCACCATATTATCTATGTACGTAATCACCTTTACTTTCATTCTTGTGTTGGCCTTTTTCTAAGAGTTATTCTTTAATCTTTCATCAGCAAATTTTAGTTGAATTAATACCATATGCATACACACAAGAAGCACTTGTTCCAGGCCCAACCATTTCCGTAGCACCATTTCCATGTGCAATTTCCGTTGAATTTGCCAATTTACTCCCAACCAAACAACCGCCGCTAAAGAAGTTTCAATTCAATAAAGTCGACTCTAGAGTTACAGTTTGTCAGCCATAAATAGAAAGAAAGTTAGCTGCAGCTTTTTTCACATAATGGTGGATCCAAAATGGCGACCAACTTTAAAAAAATGATTGGATTTGTTTGAAGCTCCTAACCGCCGNACCAAACAACCGCCGCTAAAGAAGTTTCAATTCAATAAAGTCGACTCTAGAGTTACAGTTTGTCAGCCATAAATAGAAAGAAAGTTAGCTGCAGCTTTTTTCACATAATGGTGGATCCAAAATGGCGACCAACTTTAAAAAAATGATTGGATTTGTTTGAAGCTCCTAACCGCCGTTTTGAATTTTGAAAGTCTGACATCAGATTCGTAATCAGCAACCCCAGAAACCCCCTGAAAACGGGTTATAACCCTTGACAATGTTTAAAACGTTCAGTATCAACGTTTTAATTTTGGTACTTTTTTTTAATTTGATCGCCATATTGGATAGGCCATTTTGACCGGCGACCTCAAAAACTCTGGAGTGCCGGGTTTCGAACTAATCCAATCTTTTTTTAAAAAATGGACCGCCATTTTGGATCCGCCATTTTGAATTTCGAAACACTGACTTCAGGTCCCTAATTAGCAACCCTAAAAACCCCTTGGTAACAAGTTCCAACCCATGACAATGCGTAAATCGTTCAGTATCAACGTTTTAATTTTACTAGTGTCTTTTCGAGAGCATATTTTCGGGAACTAGGCCCATTCTAATTGTCCAAGTCGGGTGTGTAATTAAGGGAATATTCCCCAATAATACCAGAGTAATTATATGTAAAAACCACATTTTTAGCTGCATTTTAACATATCAAGAAAATAAAAAAATTGAGAACATCAGCGCTTTTATAAAAAACCGACCAGCGCGACCTATAAGAAAACTTTTTTTCAAAATAAAAAAACACGTTTCTCTTTTTTTATCACAACTAACAATAATTTGAGGTAGCGTTTATGAATTTCCAAAAAAAAAATTTGGACCACTCTAATGTATATAGAAAAAGATAGATAAGGGCAAAGGTGAAGGGTAATATGTAGATGAAAAAATGATAAACATAAAAGTAAAAACAAAGATAAGGATGAGGATACCGATAAAAAAATTTATGAAGATAGGGATGAAAGATTAAAATAAACTTAATTAAAGAGGAAAGGATATAGAGAGAGACACAGAGACTCAATCTGGTAACTACTTTGGGATTTTAGAGATTTTCGGGATTCTCGAGACTTATCGATAAAATAATCGTTATTTATATCGGTTTTGTTATCAAAATTGTTATCAATTTTGCTATCGACATTTTCGGAACTTATCGATATAGTAATCGATATTTTTATCGATTTTGTTATCGATATTCTTATCGATTTGTCATCGATCTTATAACCGATATTTTTAGTTATTTTGTTGGCGATATTTTTCATCGATTTTGCTATCGATTTTTTTATCGATATTTATCGATTTTATTATCGATATTTACCGATTTTGTTATCGATATTTATCGATTTTTTTTATGAATTTTATTATCGATATTTATCGATTTTGTCATCAATGTTTATCGATTTTGTTATCAACATTCATCGATTTGTTTAACGATTTTGTTATCGATATTTATCAATTTTGTTGTTGATATTTATCGATATTTTTATCGATTTTGCTACCAATGTTATTATCGATGTTGTTATCGAAATTTTTATTGAATTTGTCATCGATTTTGTTATCGATATTTCTATCGGTTTTGTTATCGATATTTTGTTGGACGTTATTATCGATTTTGTTATCGATAGAGTATAAAGATAAAAATGAAGATAATGGAACAACAGAATAAATGAATGTTATTAAAACAAACAGGGGTAGAGGTAGGGATGTAGATAGAAAAAATAGAAAAAATATAACCTTAAGCAAAAGCAGATGTGTGTATGTATACATTGGTTATGAGACAAAATAGATAGGTAACGTATTAGGAAATTTACATGAGGCGATTTTTAGTTGAAAGCAAGAATCGCCTGGTTTAGACGGCCTTTCAACTAATCGCTTACAATGACGTTGGTCGGCTGCCTACTTTCGTTCAACTTTTCAACTAATCGCCTGTGAAAGTTTAATCATGTAAATTCCCTATAAGTTTCACTTCTCCAGTGTGGCCAAGGCGCACTTACTTTTTATACCCGAGCGCACTTGTGCACAAGGGTATTATAACTTTGTTCACATAACGGTTGTTTGTAACAGGCAAAACGAATCGAGATAGATATAGACAAATGTATACATAAATGATCAG
>NW_016157717.1:100220-134081 GCF_001687245.7 Rhagoletis zephyria | reverse complement strand
GAAATACGTTTATGATAAAATTTTGGAAAATGGGCGTACCGCCCACTTGTGATCACGTATATATATCTCGCTAACCGTTCTAGCAATTTGTACCAAACTCGGTATGGTTATTGTGCTTGCCACATAAAAGTAAACCATTGAAAATTGTTGAAATCGGACTAAAATTACGGCCGCTTTTCATATAACGGTAAATTTCAGAAATGCTAGCGGTAGCTTTCGGAAAGGTGGAAATCATATATGTATTTAATAATTGCGCCGGGTATTTAATGTTCGGCTCCGCCCGAACTTAGACTTTCTTACTTGTTTTCTTTTTGTTTCTTATTACTGCCATACCTAAATAAAAGCGTTGAGCGTTGCGAATGTCAGCTCGTTTCCTTTTTTACTTGAACAAATTTTATGTCCTATGACCAAAACCGGAAAACTGGCGCGTTAAGTTAACAAATGTTATAGCCCGAACACAATGAAAACGACGAGCTACGGGCCACCGCTGCCAAATTATTTCTCCACGTAGGCTTAAGTAGATAATTATTTTGGCGACGACACCCAGTGCCGCCTAAGTGGGCAAAAATCGAAAAATTCGTTGTCTACGATGTGAACGTGTTTGGTATTTTTNATACTTCGATGAATAATGAACATTTTTAATAAAACATCGCTTTTTATTATGAAATCGATACTTCGATAAATTATGCAACTTTTTTTGCATCTTTAAATGCGAATTATTTTAAAACTATAAGCCTCCGGAGGGTGGGGTCTTCAGATTTAGAATCTGAAAAAGCTCCTCTATACTCCCTAATATTTTTTTTTTCAAAGCCTGGATCCGTTTTGGAAAATTTTCCCTTTGTAAATGTAATTTATCCATCAAAAAGAATCAAACAGAAATTTTCCTATAAAATAATCCGTCTGTCACCAGGAAGCCACTAAATTCGAAAAAATGTATTCTAAGAATTTTAATAAGAGCATAGCCATGTGTAAGCTTTTCCGTGAAGAAAATGTCAAAAATACATGCCTTGAAATAAAATGTTGGTTTGACGTTTTTTATTTGCATNAACCGTATTCCAACGGTATTTCTTTTATTCTCTTCTTATTTTTTCGCATGAAGAGNGAGAACTACAGGAATAAAAATTTTGGAATAAAACTAAACACAGGGTGTCCTGCGATATTGCGGAAAAACAATCTTTTTTAATAACAATTTAAAAAATGGTAAATTTTAATGAAATGAATAATAAATATATGTAAAAATACGTTATTTTTTATTATTTTATTAAGTAGGACGGGTTTTTAGCTTTCCAAAGAAGAAATAAAAACCTGCTCATTTCCTGCACTTTTTGAAGTGATACATTTTTTGCTAATGCATAAACTCATTATTTTGTCAGTGCCATCACACCTGCACGATTTGTTCTATTTTCAAAAATTAAGTGTCAGATTAAAAACTTTGACCTGTAGATAATAGTGGAGTATTTTTTTTTTAAGAATTGCCACCTGTTAAAAAATTTAACAAAAATCTTTAAATAAGTTAAGTGAATTATTAAGAGATGGGTATCAATAGAAATGTTTATGAAAAGGGTTTATTTCTTAACTACATGTAGAGGGTTGCCACCTGTTAAAAAATTTAACAAAAATCTTTAAATAAGTTAAGTGAATTATTAAGAGATGGGTATCAATAGAAATGTTTATGAAAAGGGTTTATTTCTTAACTACATGTAGAGGGTTGCCACCTGTTAAAAAATTTAACAAAAATCTTTAAATAAGTTAAGTGAATTATTAAGAGATGGGTATCAATAGAAATGTTTATGAAAAGGGTTTATTTCTTAACTACATGTAGAGGGTTGCCACCTGTTAAAAAATTTAACAAAAATCTTTAAATAAGTTAAGTGAATTATTAAGAGATGGGTATCAATAGAAATGTTTATGAAAAGGGTTTATTTCTTAACTACATGTAGAGGGTTGCCACCTGTTAAAAAATCGATTTCCATTGGAATTAAAGGAATTATTTTATTGAAATAGATAGGTATCACCATATGCAGGGGCGCACCCAGGAAAATATTTTAGGGGGGGTTTTATATTTCTGAATATATATCACCGGAAAATACTGAACATTTGCTTCAGATAATACGCTCTTTAAAATACATTCATGCAAGTTTTATGTACAGTATGTAATAAATAAATAAACGTTTTAAAATCCATAAACTGCACTTTATTTACATAAGATTAACAGAACTCAAACACTTTTAACCGACTTCAAAAAAAAGAGGAGGTTATCAATACGCCGGAATACATAACTTTTGACCACGTGAACCGATTTCAATAATCTTTTTTTTATTGGAAAGATGGTACCTCAAGGGTCGTCCCGTAATTTGGTTTAGAGATCCGATGATTGGATCATGAAGAAATTAACGGTACCCCTAAATTTGAAGTCGGTTGTGTTCTTTCCTTAAAAACTACTTGTTTAATAAAAAGTTCTATAAACTCAAGATGCGCTCAACTTTTAAAAGTACCTAATAAAAAATTTTAAAAGAGTCAGTAAAAATAAATTTATTGATTCCATAAATTTTTGCACTTTTATGTTCATTTTTTCGATTTCTGGTTTCTGGTTTTCGATAGAGATGGTGAGTTTTCACGATTGCTAAATTTTTTTACACCCGAGCGCACTTGTGCACAAGGGTATATGTATTAATTTTGTTCACATAACGGTTGTTTGTAACAGCCAAAACGAATCGAGATAGATATAGACAAATGTATACATAAATGATCAGGATGAAAAAAGAAATCGATTAAGCCATGTCTGTCTGTCCGTCCGTCTGTCCGTCTGTCCGTCTGTCCGTCTGTCCGTGTGTCCGTGTACACGATAACTCGAGCAAAAATTGAGATATCTCAACGAAATTTGGTATGTAGGTTTCCCTTAATCCAAGGTAGGTTGGTATTGAAAATGGGCGAAATCGGACTTTAACCACGCCCACTTCCCATATAACGGTAATTTCCAGAAATACGAAAATATTTTAATTTTAGTAACTACTGAAGATAATTCACTCAAAATTGATATTTACAATAATTTTCAGACGAAAAATAAGAATATTATAAATTTTTGGAAAATGGGCGTAGCCACGCCCACTTATGGTTACATGTGTATATCTTGGTAACCGCTGCACCAATTTCTTCCAAACTTGGCACAGTTGTTGGCCTTGGTTAAACATACAAAAACGCCGACAATTTTTAAAATCGGACGATAACCACACCCACATCCCATATAACGGTAATTTAGAGAAATACAAAATCTTCGATAAATCAGTAAATATTGAAGCTAATTTATTCAAAATTGATGCTTGCAACAATTCTTTACCAAAAAATACGTTAATGGTAAAATTTTGTGGAAAATGGGCGTGGCACCGCCCACTTAAGGTCACATATATGTATATCGGTAACCGTTCTACCAATTTGTACCAAACTCGCTGTGGTTATTGTGCTTGCCACATATAAGCAAAGAGTTGAACATTATTGAAATCGGACTAAAATTACGGCCGCTTTTCATATAACGGTAAATTTCAGAAATGCCTGAAACTTCCATATTTCGAAATTTAAAGACGGTAATTTACTCCAAATTGATACACCCCGGCTTACCATGTAGCGGTTGCTTTCGGAAAGGTGAAAAAATATATATTTAATACTTGCGCCGGGTATTTAATGTTCGGCTCCGCCCGAACTTAGACTTTCTTACTTGTTAATATTTCGAATACCGAAAAAATTAACTGAACTCTCAAGAAAAACGAAAAATTCATATAAAACGACGGACGAGAAATGGAAAAGAAATTTTCTTCTACCAAAATTTCTTAACTCAATTTGCAGCTCTCAAGAAAAAAATGCTCGTATATTTATTTCCTCATAGAAATTTACAGCAAAAGCAAAGCGCTTTTTCAGGCAACAGAAATTATAATAAATATTTCTTATATTTTCCTTGAGCTGGATTCTTAGCTTTAAGATACAGTTTGTATTTGAGGTTATTAGTTTTAGGGGGGGTTTGAACCCCAAAACCCACCCCTTGTGTGCGCTAATGACCATATGGGAGTCAGGCGAAAGAATTTTAAGAAGGTTTTAGCTTACAAATATTACGAAGAGGATTTCCACCTGATTTTAAAGTCAGATTTAGTTAAATAATATTTGTGTCAAACAAAAGGTTTACGACATGGTGTTTGGTATTTTATTACAAATACATACACTGTCAATCAGTGATTTGTTCTGATTACATTCCTTTTAAATTACTGGACTCTTATATTAACTCAGGAATGTTTTTACTCTCCACTTATTTCTTTATTAATATGTCCAATTTTTTTCTTCTGTCGGATACATATTTCAGTTACCTTATTCCCTTAATTAAAGGGAATTTTGTTTTTTAAACATGTGGCGTCTCTTCTGCGTTTAGTTTAGAAATAGAGGATTTCGAAAACCATTTCGATTGATAATTTTAATAAAATTTGTAATAGGTGGCAACCCGTTTCAAAAAAATTAAACTTTATTGCACATCTACAGGTCAATTCCTGCCATTTCCCTCCAGTACTGCTGGAGTCAATTGCTACTTTTGAACCGCTACTGCACCGACTCCTAGGTAAGTAGCTACTCTATTCACCAGTGATAGTGCACATGGTAGTGCAGAGTCGAACCAGTCTGAAGCAGAATAGCGAAAAACTACGACAGAGGGTGCCCATAAATCACGCAAGTGACTACTTTAGTAACTCCCGGTAGTGCACAGAGAGCCGATGGTGACTAATCGATGAAATACACTGCAAGTAGTCTGTTGGTAATTGACGGAGTTTACCAGGTAGCTACCGATTCATCAGTCCTGTAGTCGCTCCCCCGTACTGCAGGGTTGACACCTCAGAAAATAGAATGAACTATATGTATGTACATTAAAGTGGTCCAAAAATGTATGTAAAAAATAAGGTCGGATTTTTAATGCCGCCACCCCCTGGGATTGTTATATACCGAAAAAAATATACCCATATTTTTTTATTTTGAAATAAAAAATAATTTAGGTAGTGCTCAAAGCGCTCAAAGTTGTCCATGTATTTTATATGGAGAAAAAACAACTTTTCGTATAAATAGTGTAGAATTCTTGAAAATCAATACTTTTCGATCGGAAAACTTTGCTTATCTTCAGCAGATTCCCAGTAATAATACTCAATTGCTTCTTTACCAATTTTTTCATGGTAACTATATTTTATAGGTCCTATAAAGCCCTTAGAAAATGCAATGGGGGGACCAATAAAAAATCTTTATCCATAAAAAATTGTTAAATAAACTATTGGATATTAATATGTACTATAAGTCTCCTGAAAACAACCACAGTTTTCCGGTCGAAAAATATTGATTTTCAAGAGTTTTATATCATTTCTGCGAAAAATTGTTTTTTCTCCATATAAAATACATGAAAAACTTTGAGCGCTTTGAGCACTCCCTAAATATTTTTTGATTTCAAAATAAAAAAATAGGGGTAGATGTTTTTTCGATATAGATCAATCCTAGGGTGTGCCGGCATTAAAACTCCGACTTTATTTTTTTGGACCACTCTAATTTACATAATGCCACAAGAACTCAAATTTTCAACTTCAAACTGTATTTACAGTGAAAATATGAAAGTTGTCCCAAAAAAATTGCATTTTTGAATTTATCGTCCGCTATTTTACTAAGAAGCGAATTTCCATTTAAATTCGTCCATATTTCTATTTTTGCTCACATTTTATATGGAAGGGAAGCATTGTGCGACAGGGCTAAGCAACGACTGTGGTTGTGGCCAGATTAGATTTATTTCTCTTTTCCCAGCACAGATAAGGTTTTTTCTCTACTTTTATGTCAACGCGTTTAGATAATGTATATAATAAATTGGAAGCTGTGGCCCGTAGCTCTTCAATTTTAAATGTGTTCAGAACTTTAAGCTTAAATTTACAACTGTTTCAAGAAAATGGATAGTTGAAAATTAGTAATTGTAACAGCTATGTTGAAGGTATACCACATAATATCCATGCCGTGCATGAATTGAGCAGTTTTTTGTGAATGGACAAATATTTAGTCACAATAAAACAGAAGAAAATATAATACATATATATGCATGTATGTTCATATCAAGGATGTTGCGAATATTTGCATTCGCATTCGTTATGCGAATGATTCGCGTCATTTTACACATTCGCATTCGCATCAAATGAATGTTTTGCGAATCTGCACATGGGCAAAGAGTCCACTCTAATATTGTTGAAATGGCTCTAAGTCTGTCTAACCAGGGTGCGGACAATAACCGGCTTTTAGCTTCAGGCGCTAAATGATTACGTACACTGAGGGAAAAAAATATTAAAATCAAATAGAAACGTAATTGATCTTACTATAAACGTCAACGAAAGTACTGTATATCGGTAAATATTCAATTCAATTACGCGCATATTAAAATGACCGCGTTCGTACTGAAAAAGCATCCGAGAAGTGAATAATCAAGAAAAAACTAAAAAAAAAAATTTATTTGCATGTTGCCTGCAGCGGAATTCGAACCCGACCATCTCCGGATACCAACAACTTGTGGCAAGCATCTTTGCGCACTCAGCTACATCCAGACATATAAATTTCCTTTCAAATGTTGAATATCCATCAACACCACAGAACGCGATTTGTCCGGATAAACATGTATGTACTATGTATGCACGATTGACAGAAATTCTTGAGAATTCTACTCTCATTCTACCATTCTTGCTATGTGTGTATGTGTGTTTTGTCACCGCTCTCAGTGCGGCGCTCTGCATGCTTGGGGTGCGTATGTACACTTACATATGCATACTCAGATGTGAACAGTCAAATACGTGCGTAATAAATTTTGTATGAAAATATTATTTTTAAATACGAACATTTTTAAACGACAATCAAATATAAAGTATTCATTTTTACTATGCATTATTTCCCTCAGTGTAGTATATCAAGCAACATTGATGGGCTTTCAACAAGTACTGCTAAAAGTATTATAAGCAACGTAGAATCAATTTTAGATTCCTCCCAGCGAAAGTGATGGTTACGTAGAATCTGGAGACATTAAAAAATGTGAAATTAAAGCTCAACTGAAGGCCTATCTTAAAGAAAAACGAGATCTTCTCGGAGAAATCCCCCTCGATTGGTGGAAAACTAAACTAAAATACGACAAATTGACAGATCGGGCCTACAGATATTTGAGCGCTCCACCCGCAAGCGTTCCAAGTGAGCAATTGTTCAGTGCATCCGGCCTTATATACGAGCCTCTAAGATTTGCCTCATGGGAGAAAAGGCAGAAAAATTACTCTTTTTGAAATATAATATGCCCCTTTTGAACTTTGACTACTAGATTAAAACAGTGCATAGGTTAAGCACTCGTTCACTGTTCTAAAAATTTACAAAACTTTTAAGTAATTAAAACGATGACTTAAGTTGATTTTAGCTTTTTTAATGTATTCCTAACATTCGCATTCGCATTCCGAAAATTCGCATTTTCATTCACATTCGCGAATGTGAAAAACATGACTTCGAAACATCTCTAGTTCATATGTATATTTCAATTGATTTGAAATAATTTATGATAAAATTTAAGAAAATAAAACTATAAAGTGATATGTATGTATGTCCTTGTGAATAAACTCACATTATTTAGTTGTGTTCGATAGGTGCAAAATAGTGTATATCAGTGTAGTCCATAATTCTGTTCATTTTAAAATTTCGATATATCGATAGTGGCTCTCGATAGTATCGGAAAATATCGATAGTGCAATCTACCGACAGCTTTCCAGCTCTAGCAATTGCGCTTGTTGGAATTATACCAAGAAGATGTTGGTAGAGAATTATTATACCCGAGCGCACTTGTGCACAAGGGTATTATAACTTTGTTCACATAACGGTTGTTTGTAACAGCCAAAACGAATCGAGATAGATATAGACAAATGTATACATAAATGATCAGAATGAAAACAGAAATCGATTAAGCGGTGACTGTCTGTCCGTCCGTCCGTCCGTCCGTCACACGATAACTCGGGTAAAAATTTAGATATCTAAACGAAACTTTGTAAGTGCACTTCCTTCGGGAGTAGGATGGATGGTATTGAAAATGGGCAAAATCGAACAATAACCACGCCTACCTCCCATATAACGGTAATTTAGAGAAATACGAGATCTTCGATAAACAATTCTTTACCAAGGAATACGTTTATGGTAACATTTTGGAAAATGGGCGTGGCACCGCCCACTTATGATCACATATATGTATCTCGGTAACCGTTCTACCAATTTGTACCAAACTCGGTGTGGTTATGTATTGTACTTACCACATAGAAGCAAAACGTTAAAAATTATTGAAATCGCATTAAAATTACGGCGGCTTTTCACATAACGGTAAATTTCAGAAATGCCTGAAACTAGAGCTGAGATACTATCATAGTAATATCGATAGTATCGATAGTTGAAAACTGCCGCCACTATCGATAGTTTTTGAAAACTATCGAGGTCGGTTTTAGCGAAACTTCACAATGTCTCTTCAATAATGTCTTCATTTTTTATGCAAGAAAATTCACAACATTCAGCAAAAAAAATTTAAGTCATTGGAATTTTTAGCAACTATAAGCTTACACTGAGTTATAGTAAAATTTAATAAGCTATAAAACTTCTTACACAAAATTTTTGCAGAAATTCGAATTAAAAAGATTGATATTTTAATGATTTTGTATTTTTTTATGTTTTGTACAACTTTTATAAAAAATGAGTAGACAATAAGTAAACAACCAACTGTCAAAACTGCTAAAAATGTTGTGGTGCTATTATTTTGGCCAGTACTAGTTATATTCGTTGTCTTATAATCTGGTAAAATATTAATAATTTCCCTTGTTCGGATTTTGATATGCGCCTCCGTATTTGATCTCAGTTGAACTTTTATAAGTATGAGTAGTCAATTTAAACGAATAACTTTTGTGTTCTGTTTGTTTTGTAGTATTAGAAATGTATTATTATAGCCAATTTCACTCTTTGCATTTCAAAAGGGACAAACAAAATCCGAATTTAATTTTTTCATATAAAAATTATATTCAGATTTTGCCTGTCGCTATTCAATACCTTTCACGACGATAGTACTAGCGATACTATCGATGTTTTGAACTATCGTTTCGAAAACTATCGAGTGGCGGTACTATCGATAGTATCCCAGCTCTGCTTGAAACTTCAATATTTCGAAATTTAAGGACGCTAATTTACTCAAAATTTATACACCCCGGCTAACCATGTAGCGGTAGCTTTCGGAAAGGTGAAAAACATATATTTAAAACTTGCGCCGGGTATTTAATGTTCGGCTCCGCCTGAACTTAGACTTTCTTACTGGTTTTTATTTCAAGAGCACAATCTTCTTGTATTTTTTATTGCTCAATAAACGAGTATAAGTGACCATCCGGTCAAGGTGCAGGGATGGGGTTGCCAGGCTTACAATGCCGAAAAGGGTACAGATAAGAACTAATTGGGGGACTTGGGGTACAAATGAGAAAGAAAATGGGGTATTTACGGGGGACAAATAAAACTAAACGTATTCCACAAAAAATTGATTTATTCGCTTAGGGAACAACAAAACCGTTCAAAAATAAAAATTCAATATCCTTTGAACAAAACATAGTTACACTGGCGATCAAAACTGAATGCATGGTGATTTTACTTAAAATATTAACAATTTTTTTCAAGTAATTTTTTTTTGTTATTTTTTATAAAAATATTTTGCATGCTTTAGCCAAAACCAAAAAATTAATTCAAACTTTCAAACTTAATACAAACTGTAGAAAAATTCAACAAATTTCCATACAAATGGGACAAAAATAGGGGACCTACGGACAAAAAGTCAAAATGGTTGGGCCCCTTAATGGGGTACGTCTGGCAACCCTATGCAGGGATAGTTCGGAGATAGTAGCTGAGAGTTCTTGCTTTAATTTAAGCTTAAGCGGAAGATTGTACCAGTTTTTATTTTTTTTTTTGCTAGAGGTTCTCAAATATTGCAAAAAACGCGATTTTTTGACCCTTTGACCACGTTTTTCTCAAAACATGGATGGAAACTTTATATTTACAGATTCGTAATCAGCAGAAAAAAGGCTAGCAAAAACATCTTTTACATTTGCCGCACCAAAATCAGTGTTGCCCTGTGTTATTAGTTACAAAGAGACCTCTGAAGCTTTAATATTCCTTTCCGATTTATATTTAATATTTAATACATTTCACCACTAAATTTACTTAATAAATTGGCGTTGGTGTCAATCATTGAAAATTAATAACTCGTATCTTATCTATGTAAGTATACACAAAGTATTGCCTGTTAAAGTACACAACTGTCAATTGTTCGCTTTATCAATTTTATGCACATTTTTTTGCCATGTATTGTATCTACAGATATGCGATATCATCGCACGAAAACAAACCTTTTCAATGTCCCAGTAGGAAAATATAAGTTAGGAGAATAAAATAATAGGATTACATAATTTCAAACTAGAGGTTGGCCTTATGAGAAAGATAATGATATGACATAACTGTTTGAATATAATTTCGGGCAGCAAGCCACTGCTGCTCGTTCGGATGGGGTGCACTCTGGAAATCCAAATTGAGACCAACCCTTTAAGCAAAGGAAACGGTATCTCGATAATGTTGTCAAAAGTGTTCGCTTTGCTCGCGTAAACAAATTACTTTGCGTAACCCCTAGATTATTATCTAGAAGCTTTAAATCGCACGAGCTTGGTGACTAATCGATTGAACCGTTTCCGTTAACCACCCGTTTCCCAAATATTTCCTTCAAAAAGTCGATTGTTTGATGCGCTGTACGGCGTATAGCAGCAAGGACCAACGATTTCACCGGTCCATAAAGCACGCCAAGCAGTGAATTTTCGTGAATCTCTCGTGGGTTCGCTTCATTCCAAATGCGGAAATTTTACTTATTGGCACATCCATTGAGCCAAAAATTTAACTCATCATTTACCAGAATATTGCTATAAAAAGGGGCTTGATATTTCCAAACTGAACCATGATTTTCGAAACACATTTGCGCAAGTTGCAAGCTTAGATCCATGCATGATGAAATGGCAAACCACATTGAGCACAAGTAAAAAGCTTTTACCTAGAGTTTACACCTCATAATACTGTCATGACAATAGCAATACATGCACACTTCTTCAATTGTGTCAATCACTATCTTGATTATTTTGATGACAGTAAATCGAACTGTCATTTGACGTATGCAGACCATAATTTTGACGTCTTGTGCGAGAAAGAAGAGAAATTCATAAAAAAAGAACTATACTATAATAACTGAAGAGACGCTGATCGATTTCGATAATTCTTTTTTAAAGCAAAGGTGGTACCTGAGAGGTCGTCCCATCCTAATTTGGTTTAGATCCGATTATTGGATCATCAAGAAATTAACGGTAATCTTAAAGTTTTACATGACAATTGAAGTCGGTTTTGTTTTTTTGTTAAAAAATTACTTGTTTATTTAAACAATAGTCTTCGAGTGTCGTCTGCAAAGCGATAGATTGTTGCAGGGATGATTTCGTTTTCTTTTTTCTACAAAACCTCTGTGAATGCTAAGCATACCTAAACCTAAATTCAAGTACAAACTAAGGGAAAATATTTAAAGATAATAATTATTTTACCTTTTTTTTTAAGTAACTGACTGTTTATAAGACTAACAAAAGTTATCTGAAAAGGACTTCACAGTTGATAAAATTATCGAGGAACAACCCGCAGTTTACCAAAACTACCGAAATGGATGTGAAGACACACAAAGTTTTAATTTATTGCATTCATTATTTTTAATTGGAAATTGATTATGAATTCATAGAAAGAAACTTACAATGAAACTTTGGAATGTAATTCATCTTGCAATCGAAAAACAAACTTTCAAATTAAGACAGAAAATTAAATAAAAAAAACAATTACAATTTGATGCACATAAATACATTTATTTTAATGGTAATTGTGTGTAAATTTTTGTGTAAAAACAAATTAATAGTTTACAATTTTACGTGTACAAATACAAGTGAGGATAATCAAAACTAAGAGAAAAGGTAAAAGTATAAACAGAATCAAATCGCTCAGAGAAATTCGTCGGAAGTTCCCTGCCAAAATTAAAACACACTGCAGTGTATGAGATTGCCCACAACCAAAGCGGCGACGAAGTTCGTCTGACGAAATTCGACGTGACCCTGCCGCCGGTCGACAAAATCAGCAGTCAGTAAATGTAAAAGTGACTGCTGTCAGTGAACAAAATAAAAACGTTTTATGGAAAAAACGGAATATATAATAGAAGAAATAAGGAAGCATCGTTCCTTATACGATTTGGCCCATGAGGACTATAAAAATGTTATAAAAAAGACGAAACTATGGGAGGAAGTTGCCGCAACATTGAATTTATCGGGTAAGAGGATTGTTGTTACGAACTTATGTATGCAGCATAAACATTGCAATATAATTATTCTTCGGCAGTGGACGAGTGCAGGAAGCGGTGGAAGGGGCTGCGCGAAACTTATAAGAAAAGAAGGCGCGCCGAGAAACTTGCGTCTGGTAGTGGCGCACCTAATCCATCAAAGCGATGGAAATACATGGAGACGATGACATTCCTTGACCATTGTACCGACAGTAGAGAGTAAGCAGTAGCATCACACACCCTCTTCAAAAGCGACACAACTCCATGTCTATTAATTTCCATTTCTCTTCCAAATTTCTTTGATGCAGCACAGTGGGAAATGTTGAGTCACCAGATTTTTCCCTGGATTGCTCAACATCGTCAATTGGAGAGGACAGGGGCAACAGCTTTCCTTCTATTGCAACTGACTCCGAACCAATTTGTTCCCGGGTTAATAAACATACAAAAAAACAAGCTGATGCTGAGGTTACAGCAATATTCAAGGAGACGATGGACGAGTGCGCCCGCTCTGTTAAAGTATTGGCATCTGCAACATGCCCACAAAACGAAGACGCAACTTCTGTGCTGTTTGTGAGCTTAGCTAAGCGAATTGCAGACAGCAACTTAACAAAAGAGCAAGTGAGGCGGATCGAAAGAAAGGTGGTGACTCTTGTTTATAATGAGTTAGATGACTGCGAACTGAATTTAACTTCAACAGCAGCAAGTAACTCCTTTAAATTTTTCTTATCTTATTTATTTATTTATTTTTTTTTTAATATAGTTCAAGACTGAATTTTTTTACTGAAATGAAAACATTTTATTTAGTTTTAAGTAGTTACTAAAACTTATAAAAATTACGCATGTTACTAAATGCTAACTTTGCTTTCAGGTTAAAAAATAAGACTTCTTAATGGCATTCTGTAGACCATTAAATTTGATTGTAAAAATTTTTACAAATCAAGTAATCCCGCGTTTTGATTACCATGTAACTAACCTTAAAAATAATAGGAACACTACATTTAACCAGTTCTTACCAATTTTCTCTTTTTTTTGTTTAATATTTATTATTATTGTTTTTTAATTACAGCTCGTTATGAAACTAGGAGTTCAAATTTCCAACTTTGTAGAAAAATTCAAAAAATATTTTCTACAACAAACTTTTTTTAAAAGTTTTTTGAAAAATTCTCGGTATGCAGTTTTAAAGTCCTTTTTTCCTAACGTGCCAGGCATTTTTTTCATACAAAAGACGAGTTAATGGGCTATAAAACTGCATACTCAGAATTTTTCTAAAAATTCTTGCAAAAAAGTTTGTTCTTTTTGTAAAATTTTGTTGAATGTTTTTACAAAGTTTAGCTGTATTAAAAAATAATAATAATATAACTGTTCAAATGTACCGTTGCCAATACAATTTTGTCAACATTTTTGGGAGCTGCGTGAAGGGAAGTATGCAGCACTCTCCACCTATTCGCAAGTATGCCGAAAGCATTTTCTATGTGGACACGAGCAGCAGATAGCTTTTTGTTGTAGTTCTGCTTATTGGGTGATAAACTCTGCCAGGAAAAGGTCGCATGAGATTATGCTTCAAGGGGAAGGCGTTATCTCCCACGAAGTAATATTGAAAGGGTTTGTTCGTACCTGGATTTCAATATTGCATTTATTATTTACAGCGATTCAGGTAAGATTCTACTTGGGAAATTAAATTTTTTTTACCTGGCAGATTATCATCTGGTGGAAGCACAAGATTCCCTCTCAATATCATTCTGCCAAATGCACTCCGTGCGAATATTCCGCCGTCACTTTGGCTTCCGATCGCTCCGACATCTACAAACGTGAATGTATAGTCACAATCGCACGTTGCCATCAGAACAATGCTAAAAGTTTTCTTGTAGTTATAATAAAGCGAACCACTACGTTTCGGGCAAATGATATTGATGTGTTTGCCGTCAACTGCGCCAAGGCAGTGAGGCATTCCCGTTTTCACGTAAAACCTATTCGCGCACATAACGAAAGTTGTGAGAAACTGCGTACTATGAGATTATAAGATGTTTACTCTTCGGAAATGGTTTTCCATTGTACCAGATTTGGCTGGGCAACATAAACTCCATGCAACTCACTCCAAATTGCATCGCAGGTTGAATAAATTATTTCACGCACCGTTGACACTCCAATTTTGTGCCCCCAAGCAAGAATTTGAGGGTTGCAGCCTTATGCTAAGTATCTACGATTATATGTATTTAAGAATCTTTCGGCTGAATTTATGTTATTAAATATATACCGATGGTCCTCTGAAATAACTGCACAATTAAAAAACAAAAACTACGGCTACTACTTAACAGTCTCCAATCTCCAATCTTTACTACTTATTGCAGTACTCCTCACTACTTACATTAGTAATGACGTGGAAGACACAAGGATTAGAGACATGAGTTACTTAATAGTAATAGGTATTTTATTTTTTGAATTTTGAATTGTGTCGTTATTGCAGAGGACTATCGATACATACTCACAGCAGCGTAATTCCCAAGCGTGTTTCTTCGTTAATTGGTTCCCTTTGCGAAGACCGATGCAACCTTTCTCGCAGAAGGTTCAGAAGTACGTGGAATTTCGCTACATTCATCCTTGTTGCGGTAAATAAGTGTTCCTCATCTCTTAGCTTCAACTGCGAAAAGCATGTAGTGTGGAAACCGAGCTCTCTCCTACTCAAATTTATTGGACGCACCCACCATCTTCTTCGTAAACGTTGTCTCACTTGCAGAAATGCCTTGCACATTATAAACATGATGTTTAAAAGTTTGGTAATTTGAATTAAACGAAAAATTTGGGGACTCATTTTTTCGCTTTTTTATATTTATATTTTTGATTTTTGTTTGTCAATCAGCTGATGCGAATTTCGTTTCGATTCTGTTTTACTGGGCGAAATGTTGCGGCGAATATCATCCGGCGGCATCGCTCCGCCCGACGAAATTCGCTCAGCGCATTGATTCTGTTTATACTTTAATGGGTGACACGCTGAGCAATCGCGTCTAAGTTTCTAGGTAATTCATGTCAAGTATAAGTCTTGCACAACCCAGCTTGTAGTTTCCATAAACAACTTTTGACGGATAATAAAATTATTTGAAGTTTCATAAATTGAGGGTATTATCAACGGGCTTGCCACTTTGATAATTTTAAAACAATACTTCGGAGTATTTTCTTTCCCATATTTTACCAATGAAATAATATTTCAAATCAAAAATCATTATCAGTGATTGATATTTTTTTTTACTTACGTGGTTCGCACGTTTTTTTATTAAAAATAAAAAAAAGCTAAATAAAGTATATTTATGTACACAACGGTTACATCAGAAAAGCCTAACAAATATAACAATTTCAACCAAACTAAACTGATCGGAAAAACACCACAAATAAATTATTCTTTTTAGTTTAATAAAAACGGCGAGCGAATTATGTTATTTTTTTATTTTCTTATTTTGATATACAATTTTGGTCCTTTAATCTTGCGATTTAAAAATCTAACTCTAAAGAATATTCTTCCCAAATAAAATATTTTTATAATACATATATTGGTCGAAATTAACTTTTAAATTTAAAAAAAAAATTGGGCTTTTTGGTTAGCGTATTACCGTTAACATCAAAAATTTTGGATTGAAAATTTTCAATGTATGCAAAAAACTTGAATTCGGCTTGTACACGCCGCTTTCCGAGAAACTATTAACATAAGTATAATTTTGATCGCTTCCTACATGCGTTTGGAGTATAGTTACGTCAACCCCATTTTTGAAATTATGTAGCCGGCAAAATTTTCAAGTCCATCATATTCCACATCTTTGGCCGTTCTGATGAAATCTTCTGCTTCATGTTCCTCAGCAAGCTACTTAAGAATATTAGAAATCAATTCAAAACTAAAGGGCAAGGATTTTCCTTCATATCTGGATATATTAATCTCGTTTAGTGGTTTGAAAATATTTTTACTGAGCTCCTCCTCACCAAATTTCAAGATTACTTCACTTGAAGACTCAAGATTTGTTTCTCGGTGGCGTGTTTTGAGGTGGCGTTTATTTTTTTATTCCATAACATTTTCAAATGTGAAAATCTGCAATTAACATCTTATCATTCTGCTAGGACTTACTCGGCTTAAATATGTATCTAGTCAGTCAATTCTTCTTCTTCTTCTTTATTGGCGTTTTAACCGCCTAAGCGTTTTTGGCCGAGTCCAAAACAGCACGCCAGTCATTTCTCTTCTGTGCCAACTGACGCCTATTGGAAATGCGAAGTGAAGCCAAATCCTTCTCCAGCTGGTCTTTCCAACGAAGAGGACGCCTTCTTCAGTTACCAGCATCGCGGCCCGCGTTGAACACTTTCAGAGCAGGAGCGTTTCTGTCCATTCGAACGACATGGCCAAGCCAACGGAGCCGCTGAATTTTAATTCGCTGCACTATGTCTATATCGTTGTAAAGCTCATACAGATCATCGTTAAATCGTCTGCGGTATTCGCCATCGCCAACGCGTAAAGGTCCGTAAGTGTTTCGCAGAATCTTTCTCTCGAAAACTCCAAGAGCCGCTTCATCAAATGTTTTCATTGTCCATGTCTCCGCGCCATACACCAGCACAGGCATGATGAGTAGGGATGAATCGATACAAGTAAATTCAAGTACATACTCGATACTTTTCTGAATTTACAAAGTATTTTTGTACTCGATACCTTTTACTGCGATCCAAGTAGGTATCGAAGGAAAAAAACCACTTGTATCGCAAGCGCAAAACTTCCCTGCAGTACGGGGGAGTGACTATAGGACTGCTGAATCGGTAGCTACCTAATAAACACCGTCAATTACCGACCGACTACTTGCAGTGTATTTCATCCATTACTTTTACAAGGCAATGTCCTAGGCGGTAGCCACCATCGGCTCTCTCTGCACTACCGGGAGTTACTTAAGTAGTCACTGGCGTGATTTATGGGCGCCCTCTGTCGTAGTTTTTCGCTATTCTGCTTACGACTGATTCGACTCTACACTACCATGTGCACTACCACGGGTTAATAGAGTAGCTACTTACCTAGGAATCGGTGCAGTAGCGGTTCAAAAGTAGCGATTGACTCCAGCAGTACTGGAGGGTTATTATGCCCCAGCATCCTCTTTAAAAAGCAACCCATTAGAGCAGGCATGGGCAGCGCTGGCAGAACTCCATAAGCATGTGCAAAACTTTTGCACACAACAAACTATATACAAATCTCGAAACCGCCTTTCAGGAAAACACTTGGAAAAGTTTATGTTTTTAGGAAATGTAACAAAAAAGGAGTTCTTGTCTTAAACTTATTTTATATGAAAAAAATTTTTCTATTAATTTTCTGAAAATGTATTCTATTGGTTTTGAAATCAAATACTATACAAAATTAATTGCTGTATTAAATTTTTGGATACAAAATAGTAAAAGCTAAATAATCTTTTAAAAATGTATATTTTTTGTGAAAAAAATACAATAACTTTGAAAATGTGGAAAATCGTAGTTCTATGTACAAGTTCGCGATACCTTTCCGATACTGAGTAGGTATCGATACCTTGTTTGATACAAGTACATATACTGACTCGAGTAATACCTTGATGGTATCGATTTATCCCTAATGTTGACTGACTTATAGAGTGTGATCTTTGTAAGACGAGAGAGGACTTTACTTGTCAGTTGCCTACTCAGTCCAAAGTAGGTAGCACTTGTTGGCAAGAGCGATTCTCCGTTGGATTTCAAGGCTGACGTTATTATTGGTGTTAATGATGGTTTTATTTGTGTTAATGCTGATTAGTTAATGCTAGTCAGTAAACCAAATTCAGAAAATTGAAACTCGCTGCAAGACCATTATACATAATAGGAATGTCCACGCCATAAAACGTATGATTTGGCCAGTACGAAAGTCAAGATGAGTCTGCATATTTCACATCAGAAGATCGATTTAGCAAGAGTCTCCAGATTCAATAGAAACGACACTTTTTTACTATCGAAATGTCGGCAGTAGAGCACCGCTCTCTTAGCTGAAGAGAATTCGGACATATATGGATTGGAGCATTTGGAAGAGTTGAAATAATTACGGCATATTAAACCTACATCCATCAAACGGCCATTGGAGGTTCTTCAATTTATCGTCAAGAAAAATGTCATCGGTGTCGTTCCTAATGTTTGGATTTCCCTCAGGATTTGCTTGACTTTGCAGGAGTGATATGCTCAGTCGATACTTTTAAGTATTGATCGATACTCGGTACCGATTTAAAAAGTATCCAATACTTTCGATACTCCGTACCAAAATGTTTATGCTTCCAATTAAAAGAAATATGGTCCCAAAAAAAGCGGTTCAGCAGAGCCAAGGCTATCATAAGCCGAGTGTAGGGGCTAATAAAGCTTTGAATGCTAATTTAAATGCATTTTCCGTCGGCTCAATGCAAGAAACTCTTCTTAATCTGAAAGTTTTTTCTACACTGAGGGACATAATGCATTGTAAAAATGAATAGTTTACATTTGATTATCGTTTAAATATGTTCGAATTTAGCTTTGTGCTATGTGTTGGAGCTATGAGTTTCTACATGGAACTGTGTTGGCCTTTCCTTGGTGAATTGTAGTAGGTATATTTCCATGGTGAATGTAGACAGTTGCTGGTTTAGTTTGCTGGCAATGGCATACATACAAAAGCAGTTTCTACAGTAAATAGATACATGAACTTCACTACCTACTTATTTTTGTTAGTACCTGATTCTTTTTAGTGCTGGTATGAGGTAATGCACCAGTGAATAAGGTCGCCAAGCGCTAATTCAAGCGGCATCTTACCGCGCTGTTACGTACCTAATACAAAACAGTGCCCAAATTATTATACATTTAAAAGTTCAGCTTAAATTATGTTTTACTTACATAGAATATGTGTTTCCAAAGATCCACACTCATGCATACTCTCGGAAATGGTACAAAAGTCGTCAAATCAAAGCTGTGGAGTCAACAGCTGTGGAGTTTATGGTGGTTGGCCACCGTCCACAAATATAAATATGCACTCTGCATGGGTTTTTACAATGGCGAGTCCAAAAATTCACTTTACTGCACACCTTCCTTTTGGTCTACATGAAATTGCAAACACTGATAATACATCCATTTTTTCATGTGCTAAAAATCGTACTTACCTAAAGGGCTACATGTCCGAAATTATTGCTACGTGTTCCTAATTAATCAATCTTTGTATATTTATTGATTCCTGCAAAATTGGGCCATGTAATATTAAAATTAACACATTTTTCTGCATTGTTTACATATTTTTATATGCGTTTTGGCATTTCTCTCTCGCAATTGCACCAAGATGACGTCACGCAAAAATTACGCTCAAAAATCCTCTCTCATTGGCGCAATCTTGTATTCTATCATTCTTAATGAGTGTACATACGNATTATTTGAAAAATGTTATTATTGCAGGTTACCAGATAATTTCGATACGATTAAAAAAGTTAATATGTTTTCAGTGGGCAATGTTTTACGTGCATCGCATGAGGAGATAGAAGATGTTTTAAAACATTTTAATTACAGTGATGATATGATAGAAAAAATTATAATTCAGTATAATAGAATTAATTTTGTAAAATGGAATAATATAAGCAATACAATGCAATTTTGGGCAGAAGTTCAAACTTATACGGATGCAGGTGGTAACAAATTGTTTTCCGATTTGGCGGAATTTGCACTTCATTTACTTTCACTACCTTGGTCTAATGCAGACGTGGAACGATTATTCAGTCAGCTAAACTTGGTGAAAACAAAGCTACGCAACAGTATACACTTAATTACTATAAATGCTATATTAAGTATAAGGTACAATTTTTATAAACAACTCGTGTAGAAGTTTTATATTAAATAACATAAATTTCCAGATACGGTCTTAAAAGGCATAATAAGTGCTGCACAGACTATGAAATTCCAAGAAGTTATTTAAAGATGATTGGAACAAATAAGGCATACGAAAACCAGAGTATCGATTATAATAATCAGTCCGATGATAATTTATATAAAATTATAAATGAGTTGTAACCTGCCTAACTTTTGTGAAAACTGAAAGTTTAGTTAAAAAATAACGTTCGACTGAAATTTTCATACATAAGTTATATTAACTTTTTAACCGACTTCGAAACCTCCATCAATTCGTTGCAATATATTTTTGTTATGTACATATGTCACCGCATAACTTTGGACCACGTTAACCGATTTCTATAATTATTTTTTTAAAGAAAAGGCGGTAACTCATATGTGGTCCCATACTTATTTGGTTTACATCCGATCATTGGATCATGAAGAAAATAACGGTACACTTAAATTTTTATATGAGAATTGAATTTTATTTTTTGCTTAAACATAACTTGTATTCTATATTATTCGATTTCAAATTTTAATTTCAAGTAATGTTTCCAATGATTTGCTTAAAATTAAATTAATATGAACCTATTTATTCTTCGGCTTTTGTTTTGTGGAATTTAGCTTTTTCTGGCGGGTTTTTATAAAAATCTGGATTTTTTTACTCCAAAATAGTTGGCAGCACTGACATACGCACACCAAGCATGCAGAGCGCCGCTCCGAGAGCGGTAATAACACACACATTCATACATAGTACATGTTTATCCGTACAAATCGCGTGCTGTGGTGTTGATGGATATTCAAGGCGCAAAAATTACAGGTGATAGCGATAGAAGCTATGCTTCTTCTTATGAGCACGCTTGTGTCAAATTATCGCCTGTTTTGCTTTACTTACATATCCGTATATATATACCCTGCAAACAAATGCTCTCGAAATCTTTAAGAGTGTCGGAAATTTGTTACGATTCTTTTAGAAATCTTTAGAGAAAAACATATGAAGCGGTTGACAGGAACTAGTAAGAAATTTCTGTACGATTTCTTAAAGAAAATTCTTAAAAAAATTGTGAAACCTTTCAGAATTCTATGAAATCCTGGTGTGCAGGGTATACATATACATACGAATATGAATATATAAAGATGTTGATGACACAAGGAGTTCATACCAACGGTAAATGTACAACCTGTAGCTGTTGAATCATGATGGATATTCAACATTTGAAAGCAAATTTATATTCCTGGGTGTAGCTGAGTGCGCAAAGATGCATGCCACAATTTGTTGATATCCAGAGATGGTCAGGGTTCGAATTCCACTGCAGGCAACATGCAAGTTAAATATTTTTTTTTTTAGTTTTTGTCTTGATTATTCACTTCACGAATGCTTTTTTAGAATGAACGCGGTCATTTAATATGCGCGTAATTGAATTGAATATTTACCAATATACAGTACTTTCGTTGACGTTTATAGTAAGATCAATTACGTTTCTATTTAATTTTAATATTTTTTCCCCTCAGTGTAGATGAATCGGACGATATTATCTTTGTTGGCCTGAAAGGTTTCTTCATTCGTCAAAGCATTTTTCATGAGTTTTAGTTCTACGAAGGTGGAAACTGATAAAATGTTATTTTACTGCTGCGATAAGGAAAAGGTGATGAGAGTTTGCGACGGCAGTATTTTCGATTTGTGGTTTCCTCATTGTTCAGTACAAATTTTAAAACTTTTGGGCAAGCATCGTCTTCGTACTAATTGTGAAATATTTTCATAGTCTAAATAAAGACGATGCAGCGTATTTAAAGATATTCTGCTGAAAATTGTGTCAATAAGCTCCAACTAACTTTAGTGTCGACTTTATTTTCACTATCAATACGCCGAATTGTATTTTAGGCAATATCATGTAGATACATTCAAATATCAAATTGAAATAAATTTGTTTTTCTTAAGGCCAGTATGCAGCTCTAAAGAAAAGAAAAACTCCATATGAAATGACGTACAATAAATGGATAAGAAATTTTCTTGTGTAAAATTTTATTGAGGCAGTATGCAATTCTTAAGAAGTTTGCTAAGCTTTTTACTACGGTTTTCTAAAGTTTTTTGTGAAAAAGCGCACAAGGCAACCCATGCTTGCAACAGAAATATATGCCCGTTCCATTATTTCTTGAGGAAAGAGTGAGGCTGGTGAGGTATCAGATGTCAAAATTCGTTGGACACACACGCGAAATAATGGCAATTTTTTCTTTACCGTTTTCTTGAGATCTGCATACTGACCGTTAACTAGAAATGTATATTTAGTCAGGTTCTGCAATTCACTTGCGAGTGAATTTCAACCCCGGCCAAATTGAATTCAAAACCAATGAGATTGAAATTCACTCGGAAGTGAATCGCAGAACCTACCAGATTATGGCGAAGGTTTAATGTATGCATAGAATCTGTACTGTGTACCGTAAAGGAAGTATTCGGTACCGAAATCTTTATAAAGTATTGAGCACCGGCAATTCAGCACATCACTATTTGCCAGTGGGGAGCGAAGTTTTTAGAAATTGAAGCTAATCAAGACGTATTTATGATCTACCATGTCTCAAACAAGATTTAACGCTTTGGATACTTTACCGGGATTGCCACACAGATTGCCTTGTCCAAAGCCATCCAAAAGTTTGCTCAAGCCAAAGCACGCAAAGCAAACTTTTCATCCCTGAGCGCACTCGTGCACAAGGGTATATTAAGTTTGTTCGCATAACGGCTGTTTGTAACAGCCAAAACGAATCGAGATAGATATGGACAAATGTATACATAAATGATCAGAATCAAAAGAGAAGTCGATTAAGCCATGTCTGTCTGTACGTCCGTCCGTGTACAGAATACCTCGTGCAAAAATTTAGATATCTGAACAAAATTTGATATGTATCCAAGGTAGGTTGGTATTGAAAATGGGCGAAATCCGACTGTAACCACGCCCACTTCCCATATAACGGTATTTTCGAAAAATGCAAAAACTGCGATATTTCAGAATATATTAGATGCAAATTGTTGAAAATTAGTATGTGAAGCAGAATTTTGGTAAAAAATAGTATTATTAAGAAATTTTTTGAAAATGGGCGTGACCACGCCCACTTATGATGACATGCCAAACTCGGTACGAGCCTTGCCTAGGGCCTAGCTAAGAAATCTGTTGAAAATCTTTGAAGTCGGCCAATAAACACGGCCACCTGCCATATAACGGTAATTTACGGAAACACGAAAACTGTAATAAATCAGTAACTACTGGAGCTAATTCACTTAAAATCGATGAATACAATAACCACTTATCAAAAAAGTAGAATATTATAAATTTTTGGATAATGGGCGTGGCGCCGCCCACTTATGACCACAAATGTGTATCTCGGATTTCCACCGAACTCGGTGCACTTAATATCCTTGGTACGGAAAAGCAATTTGTTGAAAATTATTGAAATTCGACTAAAATTACTCCCTCTTCCCGTATAACGGTAAATTTCCGAAATACGAAAACTCCGATATTTCAATAACTGACTTTTGGGAATTGGGCGCAGCACCGCCAACTTTATAACTACAAAGGTGTACCTCGGTAACCACTTAATCGATTTGTACCTAACCAGGTTCAATTATATCAGTAAGTCTAACTCTGCGTATTATCGAAAACATTTGAAATCGGGTAAAGACCCCTACTTATCATGCAAAGGTAGTTCAGAAAAAGTTCAAACGACGATATTTGATACCTGCGCCGGGTATATAAAGTTCGGTTTCGGTCGAACTTATACTTCTTTACTTGTTGTAATTGATATTTGAAAATTTTGATTATAACAAAAATAAAAATTTGTTTAAATTTCTACTATTTTTGCAATACGTTGATTCTAATAAAGACTTAAATATATTCGGAAATTTAGAATTTGGCTTGATAAATTCACAAAATTTACGGTTTTCATAAAAAATTTAATCTTACAATGGACTTTTTTTATTTTAAACTTACATTTAAGAAAAATCCATTCAATGCTATAATTACGATTTGAGTTTTCCAGTTTCTTCATTACGCATGAATATCAGCATACATTAAAGATGAATATTATACTTAACCTACATTTTGTTCATAAATAACACATAATTGTGTATATTTTATCCTCGAAAAGTACTTTTTCTAATCGTGAGGCGAAATTCCCCACAGTAAGTGTTGCCGTGCGCGCAAAACGAACACGCTGCACACAACCCAAAAGTACTCCTCGGGGACCAAATGGTGAAAAACTGCGAAAAGGTTTATTACTGTAGATACTGTGAACTAAAGGCACAATAAGAAAATATGCATGAGGGCTTGCGAAGTCAGTTTTATTTTGCTCGTCAGTTGGTATTTAGAGAAATCAAGACCTAAGTTGATAAAAAAGTAACTTTCTGCAGGGGCTAGCTTCCGTTCACGCAAACAAACTTAATACCATTTACATATTTTGCATGTGTTTTAACACGTGTTGTAGTCGCCAAACATACATACTTACATATTTTTAAGGTTTGTAGTAAGCATCAGCTGTCATATTTAATTGTAATTATAATTTATTCCATTTCATGTTATTAATGTATACATGATTTAATTTCCATCTTCCCATCTTTGCTAACATACCTACATATGCCTTCATAGGTATGCACATATGCATGTATGAACATGTTTTTTTCACTATCATGGTATGCACATACCATATTTTTCACACTTCATTTTCATTTGCATATCGCCCATTGTTCAATAACAATCGCTGTTGCTGTTGATGCATTGCTTTTGATGGCATTCGCATAGCATTCGGCTTCTACTTTAGTTTCCGTTGCAGTTGTTTTCATGTTACTGCTGCTGTTATTTTCCCTCTTGATATTCTTGTTATTATTTTTCCGCTAAAAGTGAAATAATTAATTTTCAATGTTTTTTTTTATGTAGAAAAGAACAACAACTTTTATAAATTGCATTTCGGTGAAATGTAAACATATGCGTTTGTAAGCACATGTACTTTTTGTGTGTATAAATTTACACATTTTCGTACTAGTTACCTCCATATACATATCTATATACATACATATAAATTTATTCATATAATCGTGGACATATGTATGTATGAATGTACATATGGCCCACCGATAGGTAGTCAAATAATACTCCAAGATCCGTAGTCTACGTACCATTATCTGCGACAAAATTAGCAATAGAGTAAGGTACATCCCATATGTACGCTCTGTCGCGTAGTATATACAGGGTGTCCTAGACCCCTCGTCCAACTCCTCTAAAATGGAGTCAAATGTTTTTATTGAAAAATACAAAACTATGACCTACCAAATGGGGAATGCTTTATCTTTTGGTGGTAAAACTTACTGGGTTAGTCATAAATAGTTTTACTACAGATTCGGATTCTGAGGATAAAAGTATGCAACTTTTGTTTGAAACCTTTTTCTGGCAAGTGCCTTTTTCAACCTCTAAATTACCTCCGAGATTCAACACGTCCTAGACTTCTGAAATTAGTGAAAATTATTTTGTTGGAAAACGAAAAAACAAAATGAGTTACCAATTCGGGGAGGCTCTATCTTTGGTCATATTGGCGGCTTTCAGTCGGTAACATGACCAAAATAATGAACATTAAATAAAAAACATTTCCTTCCCCTTTAGAGAGGTTGGACGGGTATAATGCGAGCGAAAATATTTTTTGGTGTTTAAATAGGGGTCCTCTCTAAATTAGCCAAAAAATTTGGGACTATACATGAAGATTAGTTAATATTACCTTGCGTCTACTTCATCCGATTGTCGATTTTTCCGAAAAATTACACAACCAGAATTGTTGTCGAAATTTTTCCGGTTTAATAGACGCCTGAAGGTAATTGTGACAATTTTCGGAAACCGACAGTGACGGTTCTGGAATATTGTCGACAATTGTCTGACAGTGGTGCTGACAATTATCACTCGGAAAAAATTTCACAGGTTTTGTTTTACATTTCAATGATTTGAATATTTGTAAAAACTAAAATAATGCAAATGCAATTATTATATATAAATTTCATATGATTGGTGACAATTTTGTCAACGACAATTTTAAAACCACAGCGCTGATAAGAGGAATTAAAGCTTAGGCAAGCTTACTTATTTACTAGGTTCGTTTGTGATACTCTGTCAAAGACCTTAGAAATGTCGGTATGTGTAGTCAATTTTGAATACTCCAGAAAACGATGAAATGCAAGTTATAAATAGCTCTGATCCAGAACTCCATGTACTGACTGGTTTTAATACGAACTTTGAGGAAGTTACAGGAAAAATTCTCCCGTAATCCAAAATCCTCTAAATGAGAAGAATTTTCGAAGAATAGTGTAGAGAATGAAGTGCAAAGATTTTAACCGAACTTTTTCTTCTGGTAGAATCATGAAAAGCGTCTAGCAATCAGCTGTTATACAAACCTAAACAAAAATAATACGTTGTCAAGTTGATAGGGAAAAATATTAAAGTACCACCCAAAATTTACTTTTTTATTGAAACATTTTGTCCAACGTTTTCACCACTATTCACGTTCGAGTTTGGTGTTTGTGTCGTCAGAAAGAATATACTTCGCCGTGGTAAATAACCTAAAGTAAGCGTTATGTCTTGAAGAAGTTCTTGCGGCAACAATTATCCGGTTCGATGGTGAATCGTCCTCGAATCTGTATAGTATAGTTGGTGGCAATTTACAAATGGGGGAGTATCATTGGTCCACAGAAATCCGATATACATAGACTTATTTCAGACGAAATACCGTAAATGTCTTATAATTGTATTTGTAGGCAACGGTGTTAATTTGACTTTGATCCCCGGTGTCGCAGAATGACTCCACTTGACGATTTTTAGCAAAAACTAAACTCCAGCGGCACCTTGCGGAAGATTTTTTTCGAATAGATCGGTCCTTGGTCCAATTGCCGGAAAAAAGGATATTATTTGCCAATCTAGGCAAAAAGCTACCTACGTCCCAAATTTCAAGCAAATCGAAACATAAATAAGATTTATAGCGCCGTTTTCTCATCTAACCTTTAGATTACCGGCCAGTTTATCGTCTCGATATACGAGTTTTCGTTTGCTCATCAGCGCATTAATTTCTCGAATCGATAAATTGTTGCTCACCCGATGCAATCTCTAAAAATGTTGTGGCGAATACTGCGGCAACGCGAAGCGAACATCGAGAAATAGGCAGAATGTTCGAGGAATGGCGTAGAATGTCATGTGCGAATGTGCGAGATAAAGAGAATGAGCGATAAACTTCAGAACGTTCTAGAGTTGTCATAAGTACGAGCGCAGGTATATAAGGGCGCCGCCACAGCGAAGTGAGTTAGTTACAAGTCAGCAAGCTACAAGTAAAGTGTGCAGAGAAGTGAGTTGCGAATAAGCAAGCTATAAGTTTGATTGTGTTGACAAGTTTAGTAAAGCGTTGTTATTGCTTTAACAAGTATTGTAAAGTGTTTTTACTGTATTAGCGAATATTGTAAATTGTTTGTTGTACAATAAAGATAATTGTACTACAATTTGGTCATCATTAGCATTTATTTAACAATCCAGCGATACAAACCGAGAATTTGGGAAATCCGGACGAGGTTTCAAGGATAATCGTAACAACTGGTGTCAGAAGTGGGATTGTTAAATAAATCCCGAAGGACAAACTTTTGAAAATGGCAAAAATTCAAGACCTAAAGATCGAGGAACTCAAACAGGAGTTGGAGAAGCGAAATTTAGCAACCTCCGGAAGGAAAGTAGAGTTACTATCACGGCTGCGAGAGGCTATGGAAAAGGAAGGTATCGACGTTGACAAATACGACTTTCATCGTGAGGACGATACGCCATTAACGAAGAACGAACAGAAGGATGAGGCTGATTGTTCGTCGAAGGGTTTGCAGCAGATAGCCGGTAAGGGTGAAGAACAGCAAAAGGCTCCTAGTTCATCAACAGGTATGAANTGCGGCAACGCGAAGCGAACATCGAGAAATAGGCAGAATGTTCGAGGAATGGCGTAGAATGTCATGTGCGAATGTNTGAACACGTTATTGGCTGCCATGTCACAGATGATGCAGGAACAGAGGTCGCAGTTGTCTGCAGACGTTTCCTCACAGATGCAAGCGTTGGAGACACGTATATCTTCAGAGGTATCAGCGCAGGTGTCATCGCAGGTGTCATCCCGGTTAGAAACTCAGCTACAGGCACAGAAGGAACGCATATCATCACAGCTGGAAGCACAGGATGAAAAAATTACTCTAATACAGGACAAAATTGAAGAGAGACTGGAGAAAGTCGAAGCAAAGGTAGAAGAATTGGAAGGACGTCTTCGTGATTTACAGTTGAATCGTCCAGCTACTTCGACGAGCGCACCGAAGGTAAAAACCCCATCCTTTGACGGCACGATTCCTTTCCAGGTCTTTAAGCTCCAGTTCGAAAAAACGGCTGCAGCAAATCATTGGAGCATGGTGGATAAATCCGCTGCACTATTCGTTGCATTAAAAGGACCTGCGGCAGAAATCTTGCAGACTATTCCCGATTGTGAAAGGAACAGTTACGATGCGTTAATGGGTGCAGTGGAGAGACGTTATGGTAGCGAGCACAGGAGACAGATTTACCAGATGGAGCTGGAGAATCGCTGCCAGAAATCCAACGAGACTTTACAGGAATTCACCTCTGAGATAGAAAGGTTGGGTCATTTGGCAATTGGAGACGCATCTGGTGGGCACCTCGAAAGGGTAAAAATCCAGAGGTTCATCAACGGAATGCGGGACGTGTATACCAAGCGAGAGAAGTACGCGAATCCAAAGCCAACATTTGCTGAAACTGTCTCGTATGCTCAGACGCGTGAAACGGCGGCGCTCCTAAGTAGACCAGCCTACAAAGCACATCGCGTGGAAGTGGAAACACCGGACGAGACAAATGAAATGCTGAAGAAGATTATCCAACTGCTGGGCGAGAAAAAGCATGGCTCTGGCAAATGTTTTAAATGTGGAAAGCCAGGCCACTTCGCCCGCGATTGCAGCGCAAGTTCCAGTGGGCTCAACAATTCAGCAGGACGCAAACGCAGGGCTGAAGGAGACGAAGCCAACTCCAATCAGTCGTTAAACTGAAACGAGCCAGCAGGAAGGGCCGCGTGCTGGCTCCAGAAGTTGAAGGGCCCATAATCTCCGTCTCACAAATTGGCCGGAATGCGAGCAACCTCACTATTGGTGGATGTGTGAATGGGCAGGAGAGAGTACTGACAGTGGATACTGGAGCGACACATTCCATTATTCGACCGGATTTGGCCACTTTTTATGTGAAGCCACTACCTGGAGCAAAGCTGCAGACTGCAACTGGTGAACGCACCCAAGTGTTAGGAGAAGTACCATGCGAGGTAATAATCGACGGGTTGGCCTCGTACACGAATTTTGTTGTGGCAGACATTGTCGGTGAAGTCATCATCGGCGTGGATTTCCTACTTCGGCGAGGCATGAAGATTGACCTCCAGGGAATGATCATAACCTATGGCGACAGGAAAGTGCCACTTAGGGTTGGTTACGACAGCCAGTACTGCAGCAGACGGTTAGTCTTAGAGGAAGTGTCGAAGATTCCACCAGAAACGGAAGCGGTTAGTTGGGCTGAGGTTGGCAGTAATGGAGACGGAGTGGTTTCGTCAGAAGAAGGAAGCGGTTCACCGATACAGGAAAAGCATGACGGTTCCGCCAGCTCAGTGAAGAAGAGGTCGCAAAAAGTAAGTGGTCATGGCGAGCTAGGCAGTGTTTCCGGCAGGAGGAAAGCCGCTAAACCACGTTGCAATGGTGATACGCCGGTGGCCGGAAATGGAAGCGGCTATGGAAGCAGTAGGCGCGCTTTGAAGTGTCCCGAAAAAGGTGGTCGGCAAAGGCGAGCAGTTAAGCCGGAAGCCAAGGATGAGGTTCTACATGTCCGGTCAATGAGGTTGACACCGGCGAAAGAACGAGATGCGGAAACACTGGGTAAGTTTCAGCGTGAGGAACCGGATATAGCAAGATGTGTTAAAGGCTGTGCAGCATGAAGACAGGAGCCTGGGTGTCATGGACAGAGGGTGCGGCATAGATCTGGCAAAAGGGGTGCCCACAAGAGGAGACATGGTCTGGTCACCACCAGTGGCCGGCAGGAGCACGACCATGTGAGATGGTGCACCACCGGAGATAAGCTGGAAGCAATGTCCAGTAACGCATCGAGCCGAGAGGAGCTACAGGAAGGCGATTTGGTGTTGTTGCACATACCGCAGCCGAAGAAAGGCTTCACCTCCGAACAACATCGTAACTGGAAAGATCCGTTTAAGATTGACAAACGGCTGAAAGACGCAGTGCATCGAATCCAGACAATGGGGAGACCGAGGACCAAGATGAAAGTGGTCCACTTGGAAAGACTTGCAGCGGTTGTAGCGTGGAGGTGTAGGCCATTGTGGCGAATACTACGGCAACGCGAAGCGAACAACGAGAAATAGGCAGAATGTTCGACGAATGACGTAGAATGTTCCACAAAGAGAAGCGTCAGGTTGGATGAACACTGCGAACAGCGAGAGAAAGAGAATGAGCGATAAACTTCAGAACGTTCTAGAGTTGCCATAAGTACGAGCGCAGGTATATAAGGGCGCCGCCACAGCGAAGTGAGTTAGGTACAAGTAAAGTGAGCAGAGAAGTGAGTTGCGAATAAGCAAGCTATAAGTTTAATTGTGTTAACAAGTTTAGTAAAGCGTTGTTATTGCTTTAACAAGTATTGTAAAGTGTTTTTACTGTGTTAGCGAATATTGTAAATTGTTTGTTGTACAATAAAGATAATTGTACTACAATTTGGTCATCGTTAGCATTTATTTAACAATCCAGCGATACGAACCGAGGATTTGGGAAATCCGGACGAGGTTTCAAGGATAATCGTAACAATGTGTATCCAACTTTAAATTTTGGTTCGGTTTTGGTTCATGAGGCAGATATATTAGATATTTCCACCAAGGTTTTGGTTTTTACTAACAGTTGCTCTTGCTCTATATTAGCTCATGTGGCATTGCCAACCTTTGAAATTATATGACGAATGTAGTGAAGTTTCACTCTCGGAAATGTAGTGAAGTTTCACTCTACGGAATAACAAATTTATTTTTACCGGTAAGATAAGAAAACCAAAACACTTTAAAGTGAGGAACAATTTTTCTGCCCTGTTAGTAAACGCAACTTTACTGCTTACATTAGAAGATGGCCCTAAATGGCATATAAAACCACCATGCGGAAGAGAGATTTCTTTTTTAAAAAGATGGATAAATATATCTCTGAGATATAAAATCAATACTTCTTGAATAGCGATGCAGGTGGTGCGTTTGACGAAGAGAAATCCGGACCAATATAAAGGGACTTGGCTAACAAAGTAATTCTGTCAACTGTCTTTCACCCCACCACAGTCCTTCAAAAGACAAAAGTTCTGGTAACTATCCTTAAAGCTCTTTACTGTCTTTCGAAAAACTAGTTGAAAGATCTGCTAACGAAGAGGTCTTAGTGTTATGCTGTCCGTCTTTAAAGTTTTTTAATTAAGTAAGAAATAAAAGAAAAAAACAAAAATAATAATAATTTTTTAAAATAAATGGTTTTATAAATTAAATCAAATTCAAATAAATTTGTTTCTTCTTGATTAATTAAAAAGAAAAGAAATTTAATTTAACAAAAAAAAAGTTCCGTCGCCCGGGACTTGAACTCGTGATGTTTCGAACACTGTTGCCGTTTTCACTACGATCGAAATTTTTCACTTCACTTTTATGGCGAACACTTCTCCACTTCCTCTTTGACAAAATCACTTCGATTTTAAGCGACTAGAATACACCAACAAATTTTCTCTTCTTTTTTTATATTATGTTTAGTAGATATGTACATACATATTTGTATGTACGTCTCAAGACAGCATCAGGTAGGTTCAGAAGGGGCAGCAATTGAGCGCAAACGTTGCTAAAAAATCAGTAATTGTAATGCGTCTTCTGAACGACTAGATACATTAGCTGTCATATTCAACAACACACAACATGTTGTCTCAAATGATCAGAAACATATTATGATCAGCTAACACGCATGATAAAACAAGTAAGAAAGTCTAAGTTCGGGCGGAGCCGAACATTAAATACCCGCCGCAAATATTAAATATATGTTTTTCATCTTTCCGAAAGCTCCCGCTACATGGTAAGCCGGGGGGTATCAATTTTGAGTAAATTAGCGTCCTTAAATTTCGAAATATTGAAGTTTCATGCATTTCTAAAATTTACCTTTATATGCAAATTGGCCGTAATTTTAGTCCGATTTCAATAAATTTCGACGTTTTGCTTCTATGTGGCAAGCACAATAACCGTACCGAGTTTGGTACAAATTGGTAGAACGGTTACCGATATACATATATGTTATCATAAGTGGGCGGTGCCACGCCCGTTTTCCAAAATTTTATCATAAATGTATTTGTTGGTAACGAATTGTTGCCAGCGTCAATTTTGAATAAATTAGCTTTAATATTTACTGATTTATCGAAGATTTCGTATTTCTCCAAATTACCGTTATATGGGATGTGGGCGTGGTTCCGGCCATTTGGTATCCTGTACCAAGGCCAATAACTGTGCTAAGTTTCGAAGAAATCGGTGCAGCGGTCGCCAAGATATACACATGTAACCATAAGTGAGCGTGGCTACGCCCATTTTTCAAAAATTTATAATATTCTTATTTTTCGTCTAAAAATTATTGTAAATATCAATTTTTAGTGAATAATCTTCAGTAGTTACTAAAATATCGCATTTTTCGTATTTCTGAAAATTACCGTTATAAGGGAGGTAGGCGTGGTTATTTTCCGATTTCGCCCATTTTCAATACCATCCGTCCTGCGCCCGAAAGAAGTATACGTACCAAGTTTCGTTAAGATATCTTAATTTTTACACGAGTTATCGTGTGCACAAACGGATGGACGGACGGACAGACAGTCACCGCTTAATGGATTTTACAACGCTTTTATCAACTTGCAATGTTGTGGCTCCAGAAACTTTCAATGTTGTGGATCCAGAAACTTTCAATGTTGTGTGTCCGACACCAAAGCAAAGCTTTGAACAGTTTCTTAAAAAAGCATAGTCCATAGGGCGACAGCTGTAGTGAATAGGGCGAGGTAGATGACATCTAGATGTCGCCCTATGTACTACGTTTGCTACAGCGGAAATAGACGACACGCCATTTCTTTAAATAAAATTAATTGGTGCTCGTTTGTATGTGCATACATATGTAAATGCATGTGTGTGCACCTTTCTATTAATATCGTTGAATTAATTTAATATCTATTGCGAAATTTTATTCAGACAGGACTAAAAAGTAGAAAATAAATAATATAAAAAAAACTTTTTAATATACAACGCTTTTATAAATGGAAATAAATAATATAAAAAAAACTTTTTAATATACAACGCTTTTATAAATGGTTAAAAAGTATATATGTACGTGGAGCGCATGCAATACAAAGCATTCGATTTAATTGACAATAGTCAAACTACATAACGTAGACCTAAAATTTCTACAGCGAAAGTAGAACTTTGAAATCGATTTTAAGCGGTCGTTATTCATATAC
>NW_016157717.1:74529-99676 GCF_001687245.7 Rhagoletis zephyria | reverse complement strand
CAAATTCTATGGGACTGAGAAATATTATTTTCTACTTTTTAGTCTTTTCATTCTGATCATTTATGTATACATTTGTCTATATCTATCTCGATTCGTTTTGCCTGTTACAAACAACCGTTATGTGAACAAAGTTATAATACCCTTGTGCAAAAGTACGCTCGGGTATAAAAAGAAGGTAGTTTCAATAAATAACTTTTTGACGGATACTGAGATTTTTGAAGCTTCATAATTTGTTCATGTTGCTAGCAGCGTTACCATATTGTTTATATTTACAAACAAATTAAGGAATTTCGAGATGGAACTTTCTTTCACAATAAATGGGTGTAAATATTTTAGTCTTTTTAGATGAACAGGTTCTACAATTCTTTTCCGAGTGTTTTTTTAGCCCCTGCCAATTTGAATTCAATTTTATTGAAATTCACTCGGAAGTGAGTTGCAGAACCTGCCTGGAAACGAAACAAGTCCAGTGCATGATATACATATGTATGTATTGAAAATATGTACACACAAAGAATGCAATTTTACCTCGAAATGCAACGGATAATGGCATATGTGCTTACGTGTACGGTATTTCTCGACCCTACCCTGAAACTAAAAAGTAATCTACTTGTACGTAAGTTGCGTTAACGTTATTAAAAGTTTTTATTTAATAAATTCAACAAACCATGAAGACGTTACTTTTCTCATCTTTTTATATTCTTATTTAATTCTGTTCTCTTTTAACTTTAGATTTAAATATCGATTTGAAAAAAAATCATTTTACAGTACTTTCCTCTAGAGTCACATTTGAATTGCACAATAAGTTAAAAAAAAAATCGGTCTTGTTAACTTGTCACCATCAATGTTGAGAACATATATACAGATATTTTAGAAGGCTTTCCTTGCTCACGCCGCAGGGGGCTCAAGCCATTTTTGTCTCACAAAAGGAAGCCGTGGAAATTTAAAAAAATTTTTACCGTCTTCCTTGCAGTGGTATTTTGTTTTTTTGCAGCTTCGAAATGCGCAGCTCATTTTTGCTTTTATTATTTTAAAAAATAATTTTATTTTGTGCTTTGTCGACGAAGTTCTTTTCAGAAAAAATTTTATTATAATTTACAATTTGGTAGGTTGATTTTGAAGAAAATGTCATAATCTCAGCAAAAGTCAAATGGCTAACATGGCTGTCATTAAGTGAAACTCTTCTTTTTATTATTATTACCTCCCTTTTATTAGCTCGGGATGTAACTATGTAATATTGATGCGCCTAAAAGATGCAGCGATTTCTATTCTCATGTTACATACCTGGTGACAGTAGGAATGGAAATTATAATAGCGAGGTTTTAGTTTTTTAAACTATAATTTTATTTCTACCATGCACGCAATTGTTCAGTTGATCAGAATTACAGTTACTGAGCTGTTGCGCCCGCTGAACGTGACCATTGTGTTGAAAATTAATTTTTTATTTTATTTCTACCATGCACGCAACTGTTCAGTTGATCAGAATTACAGTTACTGAGCTGTTGCGCCCGCTGAACGTGACCATTGTGTTGAAAATTAATTTTTTATTTTATTTCTACCATGCACGCAACTGTTCAGTTGATCAGAATTACAGTTACTGAGCTGTTGCGCCCGCTGAACGTGACCATTGTGTTGAAAATTAATTTTTTATTTTATTTCTACCATGCACGCAACTGTTCAGTTGATCAGAATTACAGTTACTGAGCTGTTGCGCCCGCTGAACGTGACCATTGTGTTGAAAAATTAATTTTTTAGAATTTCTTGCTTTCTCTAGCGGTCTACCGCTTCTCTATTATTGGTTGACAACCCCAATTTAAAAAAGTCCGCGTCGGTTTGAAAGCGGCAGAAATGTAAGATTTGTATTCTTTTTATATTTTTAAATAATTGTTATTATTTAAACCCGTTTTCTTTTGTAGCACTTCGAAGAGGAGTGGTATTAAAAGGTATGAAGTTTACTTAATTTGAATTAATTTTAACAGATCTTTTTGAAGATATTTTTACGACTGTGAAGAAAATGTCCCCCACCGAAACAACATACAACTTCACTGGAAAAAAATTAATCTTAATTAATTAATTAACTTTTCGGCGAAAGTGGACCACCTAAAGTGACCACTAGTGGACACAAAGTGAACCACTATTAAAAGTTTAAGAGTTTTGTTATATAGAACTAATTCTACCCTGTATCTGTAACAATCAACATCTGAATTTCTTTGTTAAAAGGAGATAATAAATAAAAAACATGTTTTTTATTAATACATATACATATACGTAAATGTATGTATAATAGAGACACTAATTACACTGGTCTACAAATTTCAACTTTTTTTCTGCGAATAAGACGGGACCTGGTGTTTCTGAACGGATTTTTCGTGCTGAACACGAATCCGGGGTCAAAAATGTCCCATCACGTCACGTTTTCGAGAAAAAAGGGGTTGAAACCCCTAAAAACAGCGTTTTTGGCCATTTTCGAAAAATTATAGAGCTGAACCCTGACGTGGTACAAATTTTGCATATATCAGAAATTAAAGGCTAAACCGTGCCCTTTCGAATGAGCCCTATGCCGAATTGATCGCGTGCACCCTTAAAGCAGGGGGTGTATTTGTGTTTAGGGGTGCAGGAAAAATTGATCACAGAAAGAATTTAATCTTAAACGATCATAGAAAATTAATAATGCCAAGGTTTTAACTATATTAAAAGTCGCTGATTACGAATCTGCAGTTAGATTTTAAAAATTTAAGATGACGGGTCGAATATGGTGGATATAAAAATTGGACTCCTAGACACAAATACACCCCCTGATCTAAGGGTGCATGCGATTAATTCGGCATAGGGCTCATTCGAAAGGGCACGATTTAGCCTTTAATTTCTGACATATACAAAGTTTGTAGCACGTCAGGGTTCAGCTCTACAATTTTTCAAAAATGGCCAAAAACGCTGTTTTTAGGGGTTTCAACCCCTTTTTTCTCGAAAACGTGACGTGATGGGAAGTTTTGGACCCCAGATTCGTGTTCAGCACGAAAAATCCGTTCGGAAACACCAGGTCCCGTCTTATTCGCAAAACCCTTGTAGACCAGTGTTATTTATGACTTCTGACCATTTAGTTTTTCTTTATTTATTTATAATTTACTTTTTAAAAAATTTTGTTTATACTACAACCAACCAAATAGACCAGTAAGTTGCAAATCTTGTACAAGATTTATTAACAATCGCCAACTTTCGAAAAATTGACATCAAAATTTCAAACTTTTCAACCCGAATTTCTAGAAAAAACTCGGGTATACATTTGTATAGCCCATTTAATTTTAGTATCGTATTGAACTAGGAATTCGCGTTGATTTTTGATTTCTTGTTAGGTGGTGCTCATTTTCTTCCACATGTGTAAAAACACGTACTTTGTATGGAAGAAAATGTGTAATACCGACAGCAATTCAGACACATTTCACTTCGATCGTCTTCGAAACACTTCGATTTTTCAAGCGCTTCGCTTCCCTTAAAAATTCGCTCGCGGCAACAATGGTTTCGAACCATAGGCACGCCTATGCTCTGCTCACTCGGCCANTCCAAATTGAATGGCTTATCTTGCCCGTAGAATTCCACCACTTTCTCGCCACGGCATCGTTGCGAGGAAAGGAAAAAATCTGCATTTCGAGCACAATATAACCAGTAAACCTTCGGTGAATTTGGCGACTGCCTTCCTCGGGGATGAATATGCTAGGGATGAAATTATTGGTACACACGCCTTCCAAGCACGCAGGGTTGCTTTTTAGGAAAAAAAAATAATTAACTCCAAATAGTTTCAAAAAGTATAGTGTAAAACGAAATTTATTGAATAATTCCACATAAAATGGTATACATAAATGACGCATTTTCTAAACGATTTAAATTAAACGCATTTGAGAATTGATAGAAAAGTACTACGGATTGTAAATTTTTGTTAACTATGAGGTGAATGAAAATTTTCAACCCGGCCTGATGGTTTTGAAGAATTTTTTTGTTCTAATTTTATTACTAAGGCGTCTAATAAATGCATGGCTTTTAGTTCTAGAAGAATAAATGTCAGTAAAGACAAGTCTTTTTTGTATAATTTCTGACTTTAATTGCTCAACTTCTTCTGAACCAGAGCAACTGTCAAAAATTTCCAGCAGTAAAAAGTTACGAATTGGCACAGCAGAAATGAAAAATTTTCTCGCCATAATAAAAAGTTTTTTCAACATGGAACTTTTCTACTAATTGACATGAAATTACTATCTCAACGCTCGGAGCGCTGCCACTGAGGGCCTTTGCCAACTGATTAAAAAGAGAAAATTTGGAAAGACCAAACAAAAATTTTGAGATTTCTCGTTGTGAATACGAATGCCATAGTTTTTACCTAGCTCGTGGGACTACGCAAAATTTTGACAGCTTGTAAATATGTATACACATAAAGTTGTTGGCGGTAATAAGGAGTCAAAATTAAAATGGAGAAAAGAACAAAAAGCGTAGGTTAGTTGTCAGTTATAAAATAAATCCAATTTATTTGCGAATATTTGTTTATTCTTTTTATTGAAAGGCAACCACTCGGAAAAGCTTGTGTTAATTATATTGATAACAGAACCTGGCAGCTCGCACGTTGTCTAAATTCTCAAGTAACATAAAGTCCACAAAAGAATAAGTACGCCATGTATAAATTTTAACAATACACAAAAATAGAGCTTTCGCACGAGCGTTTGTTTGGTTTTTCAACACCATTTATAATTTTCTTTTAATAAAATCACGATTTGACAAATACTTAAATTTATTTATCTAATAATAATATAGCACACAACCCTGAAATCTAAGAAAAAGTCTGAGGAAGGCCATTAAATAGCAGCACACAACCCCGTGCCTTCCTCAGGAGTGAATATAACTACAACAACAACGATTACTACAACAACAACCCAAAAAGGTTGGTTACTGTCTATACTGTGGCCATTGCGACTGTTGGACCGACGCGAGCTAAATCACATACAAGTCCTTTCTCTCAAAATAGCTTTTCACCACGAGTGGTGAATGAGAGAGCTTTGTTTCTAAGACTATTGTGTTAGAATAACGAAAGTCTTTCGAACTATCTTGCCATCTTTCATTTGTCTTACGAAAGACTACCCAGTACGGAAAGAACTAGTTTAAATATCGATGTTCAACTAGTGTTTTATCCACCACAACTAGTTGAAGATCTGACTTTCTTCCTTGGAACGAACTGTGGACTTTAACATGGCGATGCCCTAGGCATCAGCCAATTATCCGACTCTGCGTTTGATTTCAACTGCTTTAAAATTAATTTGGCTTAAAGCACTTCAAAGTCAGTATGTTTCGTTTGAATACGCTTTCGTTCTGCACTTCACAGGTGCTTTTTCATAATTAAAAAAAGCCGAAATTAAAAATTAAATGTTCTACCTACTGAGAGTTGAACCTGGACACTCTTGGCCGCAACTAATTGTAGAAAGCACCTTTGCGCTCTTAGCTAGAGGCACAACATGTAAGTGTGCTTTCAAATGTTCAGTTTGAATTGTGTGCAAGCAGCATGTCGATTGTCCGACTTTGCATTTGATTTCAACTACTTTAAAATAAATTTGGCTTAAAGCAATGCAAAGTCAGTATGTTTCTTTTACATATGTCTTATAATGCTGAAATAGTTTATTGCCCAGAGTTAGATGGTTATTCAACTATCGCAAAGATATGTATCAAAAGTGTATCAATCTGGTTTTTCTTAATAAGGCTACTAGGTGATTATACATCTATTGGAAGTCAGTTGCTACAGAACTAGATAAAAATTAATTTTTCTGAGGTAACTGATTGATCTATGCCGTACTGGGTATTTACTGTCTTAGCCAGAATTGCCCTGTTAGTGGATGTGAGAGCCACAGTAACAAAACTTAAAAACCACAAAGAGCTACTGAAAGCTGGCAGAGAAGAGCTGGTAGGACGCATGTAAACATTTTAAATTTAATTTTTTCTTATAAATAAATGCCCAAGAAATGGGATCTCAGTGTATATGAATGGAGATCCTGCTATTTGCACCAGTTTTCTTGATATTCCATACAAGGTCCCACAGAGCCCTTTGCTATGAAAAATAATAATAAATAGTTGGCTTATACTTTTGCTAAGTGTTTGGCCGAAATTCTCATAGAATTTGTAATGTGTGACTGGATGTTGTTACACACATTGTTTTGCGTCGACTCCGAACGGCAAATGGATTGTAATAATGAGAATATTTTTCATGGAAGGAATATTTATACTCGAAGGTTTGTCATTGCCTGCTGAGGGCCGACCGCTGTAAGAGGAAAATTTTTCTAACCTAGATGAAGTGGTAGTACCCACCCAGCCACATCTGTCTTTCCTATTTAGCTTTCCATAAACCGTCAGCTTTAAACTTATCAGTGACCAGGTTTTAACATTGAAAAGACCAGAAGACAAATTGCCTTTTCGTCGACTGTAAAATCCACTTTGAGGTTTTAGACAACGCGACTCACTGCCGTTTGATGCCTTTGACGTTGTTGGTCGCAACGTCGGTGGCGTTAGCGCAGGTTCTTGAAACTACAGAAGAAGTTAAAATGAAGGACATAACAGTTATAAGTTTTATCGGGAAAACGTTATTCCATAACAGTTATTGGATTAGAAATATTGTCTATATAGCCAATAAGAGTTATAACCCAACGTTTACTTTTCACGTTGCCTGATAACTTTTATGCAAGAGAAATATTTTTCCGTCGCCAATAAGAGTTATTTCCCAACGTTTATTATTTAAGATGCTTAATAGCAGTTATTACCCAACGTTCATTTACGGTATCTGTTAACAGTATTTCACTCGTACTCTTTTATTTTCATCACCTTTATATGTGACAAGGAAACCTGGAGATATATCTGCTTCTTCCTCTTAATTGGCGCTGTAACCGCCTAAGCGATTTTGGCTGAGTCCAAAACAGCACGCCAGTCATTTCTCTTCTGTGCTAACTGACGCCAATTGGAAATGCCAAGTGAAGCCAAGTCCTTCTCCACCTGGTCTTTCCAAGGCCTTCCTCTTCCTCTGTTACCAGCATCGCGGCCCGCGTTGAATATTTTCAGAGCAGGAGCGTTTCTGTCCATCCGAACGACATGGCCAAGCCAGCGGAGCCGCTGAATTTTAATTCGCTGCACTATGTCTATATCGTTGTAAAGCTCATACAGCTCATCGTTAAATCGTCTGCGATATTCGCCATCACCAACGCGTAAAGGTCCGTAAATCTTTCGCAGAATCTTTCTCTCGAAAACTCCAAGAGCCGCCTCATCAGATGCTTTCATTGTCCATGCCTCCGCGCCATACACCAGCACAGGCATGATGAGTGACTTATAGAGTGTGATCTTTGTACGACGAGAGAGGACTTTACTTCTCAATTGCCTACTCAGCCCAAAGTAGCACTTGTTGGCAAGAGTGATTCTCCGTTGGATTTCAAGGCTGACATTATTATTGGTGTTAATGCTGGTTCCCAAATAAACGAAGTCGTCTACTTTTTCAAACTTGTAACTGTCAACAGTGACGTGGGTGCCAAGACGCGTATGCTCTGACTGTTTGTGTGCTGATAGGAGATACTTCGTTTTGTCCTCGTTCACCACCAGACCCATTCGCTTTGCTTCTCTATCCAATCCCGAGAAGGCAGAACAGACGTAGCCCTTGTTTTTACCGATAATATCGATGTCGTCGGCATACGCCAGCAATTGTACGCTCTTATAAAGTATTGTGCCTGAGCGGTTCAGTTCTGCGGCTCTTATTATCTTCTCCAACATAAGATTAAAGAAATCACACGAAAGGGAGTCCCCTTGTCTGAAACCTCGTTTGGTATCAAACGGCTCGGAGAGGTCCTTCCCTATTCTGACGGAGCTGGTGGTATTGCTCAACGTCATTTTACACAGCCGTATTAGTTTCGCGGGGATACCAAATTCAGACATCGCGGCATAAAGGCAACTTCTCTTCGTGCTGTCGAAAGCGGCTTTGAAATCGACAAATAGATGGTGTGTGTCGATCCTATTCTCGCGGGTCTTTTCCAAGATTTGGCGTATTGTGAATACCTGATCTATGGTGGATTTTCCAGGCCTAAAGCCACACTGATAAGGTCCAATCAGCTCGTTGACGGTGGGCTTCAGTCTTTCGCACAATACGCTCGATAAGACCTTGTAACCTATGCTTAGAAGGCTAATTCCGCGGTAGTTGGCGCGTATGGCGGGGTCGCCTTTCTTGTGGATTGGGCAGAGCACACTTAAATTCCAGTCGTCGGGCATGCGTTCATCTGACCATATTCTGCATACGAGCTGATGCATGCACCTCATCAGCTCCTCGCCGCCGTACTTGAATAGCTCGGCTGGCAGGCCGTCAGCTCCAGCAGCTTTGTTGTTTTTCAGCCGCGTAATCGCTATTCGTACCTCGTCATAGTCAGGCGGTGGGACAGCTACTCCATCATCATCGACTGGGGACTCGGGTTCGTCTTCCTCACTACTTTCAGCGCTGCTACCATTCAGTAGGTTATAAAAGTGTTCCCTCCACAATTTAAGTATATTCTGGACATCGGTCACTAGGTCGCCATTGTTGTTCTTACAGGAGTTCGCCCCGGTCTTGAAACCTTCCGTAAGTCGCCTAACCCTCTGGTAGAATTTTCGGGCGTTCTTCCTGTCGGCCAGCATCTCAAGCTCTTCGCACTCACGTATTTCGGCCTCTCTCTTCTTATTGCGGCAAATACGTCTCGCTTCCTTCTTCAGTTCCCTATAACGGTCCCACATGGCTCGCGTTGCGCCCGATCGCAGCGTGGCCCTGTAGGCGGCATCTTTTTTCTCTGCGGCTTCTTGACATTCCTCATCGTACCAGTTGTTCTTTCGGGCTCGCTGAAATCCAACTACTTCTTCGGCGGCGGTACTTAATGATCGGGAAATGTGGTTCCACTGCTCGCGTACGTCGGATTGTTGAAGAGTGCTCTCAGAGAGCAGGTGTGTGAGTCGAGTGGCGAATAAATTGGCCGTCTGTTGTGATTGCAGCTTTTCGACGTTAAGCTTTCCTTGCATTGTTGGGCGCACATTTTTTGCTGCACAGAGGCGGGTGCGTATCTTGGCTACAACAAGATAGTGGTCCGAGTCGATGTTTGGCCCTCGGAGTGTACGTACGTCCAAAACGCTTGAAGCATGCCTTCCGTCTATCACAACATGATCGATTTGGTTTCTCGTTTTTCGATCTGGAGACAGCCATGTAGCTTGGTGGATGTTCTTATGCTGGAACCTAGTACTACATATTACCATATTTCGGGCCCCGGCGAAGTCGATCAGCCTCAGTCCGTTATCGGACGTTTCGTCGTGGAGGCTGAATTTTCCGACAGTGGCGCCAAAGATCCCTTCCTTGCCCACCTTGGCATTAAAATCGCCAAGCACGATTTTGACATCGTGTCGGGGGCAGCGCTCATATGTACGTTCCAAGCGCTCATAGAAGAGATCCTTGGACGCCTCATCCTTCTCTTCCGTCGGGGCATGGGCGCAGATGAGCGAGATGTTGAAGAATCTAGCTTTGATGCGGATTGTGGCTAGACGTTCGTCCACCGGGGTACTCGGCGACGGAGTCTCTCTCCTCCCACGAATCCAACACCGAATTTCCGCCCATTTACGTGGCATCTGTAGTAGACGTCGCAAGGCTTCACGCTTACTTTTCCTTGCCCCGTCCATCGTATTTCTTGGATGGCGGTGATGTCAGCCTTTGTCTTCCCGAGGACATCAACCAGCCGGGCAGAGGCACCTTCCCCATTAAGGGTCCGGATATTCCAGGTGCATACCCTTAAATCATAGTCCTTTATACGTTTCCGTGGTCGTCATCAGAAAAAGGGGTATCATCCGAGGCTGTTTTTTTCTTTTCATTGGGCGGTGTTTTAACGTGGCGGGACCCAAACCCAGCGCACGCGAAGTTTTACGCCTTCTCACTTTAGCTCGCTCCCAAACGGGTGTTTGGTTGCTACCCAGAGGATACGTGGATATAAATATCCGGACGTTGTGAGCTGCGATTTGAACCGTACGCACAAGAATCGCTTCTGGCAACTCCCAGGTGATTAAAAGATGAAATCTCCCATTCCCGGCCTCAAATCCTCACTTAACCTAATCTAACACCAACGAAATTACACCTTTTGCAGACAGTGTCTACTAGGAGAGTCGATTCTCAGACAAATAAATATGTGTGGCAGTCTTGTCTTGTACTTAAAATATTTCCCCTATTTGTCAAATAAGTTCATAGATATTTACCCCTCTATTCTAACAGTCAGAAAACTTAGCTCATCACTGTTGTGATTTCTAGTGCGCCGAGAAATGTGTCACAAAAAATTCGATTTAGATTGCTAGAAAAATACACAAAAATTTAAAAATTTGTATTGAAGCGGCATATTTTTTGCTGCGGCAAGCTTTGAGGCGCAGTAGAAATCAAAGCAGTGATGAGCTAAAGTTTGTGACTTTGTTAGAATACGGCTGTTAATATAAAAAGTCACAGTTGGCCTATAACTTTTAAACTACGAAAAAAGTATGAAAATTAATTGAAATAGGAATTATTTTAAATGAATATTTCTTTACGATTTCCTTTCCACTAGTAAGACTCAACACCCATTGCTCCTGGCGCAACTGCAATTTCACAGTAAATCACAATTAATGCCAAACTATGGAAATGATATTACTAGCTTAAAAGCGACGCCGAAGACATTGAACGCATCTGCCACGCCCAAAGCAGCCAAGCTGCCAACTTTTAAACTAACCAGCGGGAGAGCGAATGACGGAAAATATTCCTTGGCGCCCTTCGATGGCACATAGCCGCACTAGGAATGTTTTGAGGCTTCTGTAGAATGCAGCTAACTATGTATGTACATACACACCCACAACATTTTTCTTTGTTTTTTACTAAGGATAAACTTTTCGTATAAAATGCATAAGTAAATGCGCATGACGCAAGGATATTGGACAGCGATGCAAACTTCTTGCCTTAGAACAAATTAACTGCATTTCCTGGGATCTGACAGTGCTACCAAGAGAGGTTTTCCAACAATTTTCTCACAAGCCAATGTTGGTATAATTGTAACGGGTGATTTTTTTGAGGTTAGGATTTTCATGCATTAGTATTTGACAGATCACGTGGGATTTCAGACATGGTGTCAAAGAGAAAGATGCTCAGTATGCTTTGACATTTCATCATGAATAGACTTACTAACGAGCAACGCTTGCAAATCATTGAATTTTATTACCAAAATCAGTGTTCGGTTCGAAATGTGTTTCGCAAACCCAATTGCTGCGAACGGCGACGAATCGACATTTCACGGTCTTCAGCAACACTCTCAGAAACAGACGCAATATTCTCTTCTGTACGCACTGTACGCATTCGTGTGGTTGGTTTAATGTCCAATAAAGTAAACTGAGTGCGAAACTTGGTCACAATCGCATTAATTGTTTGCTCACTTGGTCGATTATGTAGACCATAAATCGGACGTAAAGCGAACCGAACACTGATTTTGGTAATAAAATTCAATGATTTGCAAGCGTTGCTCGTTAGTAAGTCTATTCATGATGAAATGTCAAAGCATACTGAGCATCTTTCTCTTTGACACCATGTCTGAAATCCCACGTGATCTGTCAAATACTAATGCATGAAAATCCTAACCTCAAAAAAATCACCCGTTATTACGGCATTTTTTAGTTTGTGACATACTTTTACGCCACAGCAAACTATTTAATGATTTAATAAGTTTCAATATTTTCTCTTTTATGTAGATAAATGGTACATATGTATGTACAATTAAAGCTGATAATCAGATCTTTTATTTGAAGTCATAAAAATTATGTAAAAATCGGTTAGGTAAATAAAGCTGTAAATATGGGGTCATATAAAAAGTCTCCGCGAATTTGTAAGTACATTAAAAAAAAAATTGATTGAAAGTCAATTTTAATAAAGCACATACTGACTTCTATTATCTATGGAGTTTTTTTTTGCCATTTTTCTGGTAGCTTCATAATTCCATCGATGGTTTACCGGCGAAAAACTTGGCCAAGTGATTTCTAGCAGCTCGTCGGTCGGCCCATTTTTACCTCCCTTTTAGTAGCTTGGAATGTAACTATTTATGTAATATTGATGCGCCTAAAAGGTGCAGCGATTGCCATTCTCAAGTTATATACCTGAAGACAGTACGATTGGGAATTGCTTTGAATTTCCATTCTTAAAGTAACCTGATGACAGTACGAATGGAAATTATAATAGCGAGGTTTTCGTTTTTAAACTACAATTTTATTTAACACGCAGACCGAAACAAATGGAAGTAATACAGCACAAAAGTTCGGGCTATGCTGCGGTTGTATGAAGAGTACGGTTGCCAGACGTACTGATTTTATAAGTACAGTACTGATTTTTCAACATTCGTACTGATTTTATTCATTCCTTCAATCAGTACGCTAATGTCCTGATTTTTTTAAATTTGCACTGACTTGTACTGATTTTTCAATTCTGAGCAATCAAATTTGTAATAGGGTTCTTCCCACCGAGCTTGGTACGCGGTAACTCGGTGATCGGTAATTTTTGCCTATGTATTTTGTTTGTGTAATATTATTTTACACAAACAAAATACTTTACGATCTGCTTTAGATTTTTAGTTACATAACGTTGGAACTTTCCTAAAATTTACTGTTAAAAGTAAGAAGAAAATTATTTAATTATAGTTGACATGTTTTAGGTAGTGTTTGATATGCGCAAGAAATTAATTCAAAGGAGCAATCGTTTTATGGGCATATTGCGGGTCATTACCTACCAGTTGCGAAAATATCGTGGCGTATAATTTATTTAAAAAGAGGGCTGACATTTTTTGCCGAGTGTTGTTAGTTATCTCCAAAATAACTTTCAGTTAAAAAATAGTAAATTTGAATAATTGAATGGCTTTGCCTACAACTTACAATTCGTTTTTCTCAATTTACTGACTCTATTTAGATACTCTTTATTTTGGCGAATTCTTAGTCTTTCAAAGTTTTTGCGCAGTTGAAAAAAGTAATTTAAGCCATGAGGAAATACGGATGCAGTCCGTATGTAAATAGAGGTTTGAGTAAATATGTAATTTTGTTTTTTCAATACCACGTTTAAACGAAGCAGCTGAGAGGAACTTACTTAAGTATAAAGTTTGCTTCCTGGGGAAAAGAGAGAAACCGATTCAAATTTAAAAAAATTAACTTCAAATTAAAAGTAATATTAAAATATAATGTTTAGAGTTCTTTGACTATTTAAACACTGAAAGTGGAAATGATCTTATTATTGCTATTAAAAAATTTCATATATATAAAATAATTTATTTTCTCCTGTGATGATAATATAAAGGTATTTCATACTACATGTTAATGNTTCTACCTTTTTAATTTTTGACCTCATATTCAGATTGTGTAGGTTATTTTACATGGCAAATGACTATAAAATTCACGACTTTCAACTATTTTGTTAGAAATTTTTTTCCCAGAGTGCATATGGTTTTCTAAATTTTCAAATGCAACGCATAAGTACTTAGAGTTATCATATTCGAATAAAATTTTGCACTGCTTATTTTTAGACCAACACATATCTTTTTCCGCCCGGCAAACCAAATTTTAATTTTAACGAACGGTCTAGTGTATACTCATACTAAAAAGAATAACATTTTTATTTTTTGTGAACAACATTTCATATTATTAAAAATAAGTACTCTGGCGTTTTAAAGTATTATCTGCTACTAACATTCATAACTCTGCTTGGAATAAAAGTGTACTGAAAAGTACTGATTTTTATAGCATGAAAAAGTTGAATGTACTGATTTCGCGCCAAAAAAATCTGGCAACCCTAATGAAGAGTACCCAGCCAAGTTGGATCAATTTGTTCCGGGTCATTAAAGATGTATGGGGCTTAGCATTGTCATGATATAAAAAAACTAATCTTCTGTTGACCAATTCTGGTCGTTCTGTTTTGATTACTTTGTTCAAACAGTCGAGAATTGATCGTTTCACCACGTTGCACAGTGTCACATTTTCAAAGATTAGCTGCACTAAACTTTGTTACTTGAAAACTGATAAGGATAGAAAGCTGAAATTGTACACTTTCGTGTTGTTACACCGTTCACCACACATATACAGTGGCGAGTAAAATAATAGCAGAAAAATTCAAAATGATTCTGTTGGTAACTTATCTATATATATAATACGCGAAGGCATTTTTTGTACAGCATAAAAGATCTGCACCATTCGTTCGATTTTCAAAAATGGGGTGTCAAATTAAAATGCTTGACCTTTAGATGTGCAAACTGGTTTTATTTTTTCGAAAGGAGTTGCCACCTGTTAAATAATTAAACTCAAGTTATTTACTAATCAATGCCCTCAGGACCGCACCGTCCGTTCGATTTTCAAAAGTGAGGTACCCAATTAAAGGGTTTAGGGTGTGGATGTTCAAGAAGGTTTTATCTTTTCGAAAAAAGTTGCCACCTTATAAGAAGTTAAGCTCAAATTAACTAAAAAGTTAAATCAATTATTAAATATGGGTACCAATCGAAATGGTTTTGAAAAGGCTTTATAACTTAACTACGTATAGGAGGGTTGCACCATGTTTAAAAAACTTTAATTCAATTTTAATTAAAGGAATTTGGTAAGTGAAAAAGCTATAAGCTATATGGGTGTCATACAAAAGAAGTTTAAGAAGGTAGTAGTTTGGAAATTTTTTGAATAGGGTTGCTACCCATTTGAGAAGTCTAATTGAACTATTTTATACCCAAACTATATGAAATATTAATGATAGATGTCAAATGAAATAGCTTCAAGAAATACTTAGTTTGGCAATTTAGAACATTGTCGAGGTGTTTGAGGGTCGCCCCAGTTTAAAGGGCTAAACAAAAATTATTTAGTAAGTTAAATGAATTACTAACCGATGGTTATGAATGGAAATGGGTTTGAAATCCTTTTTTTAAGAACTATATTTAGGAGGGGTTCCACGTGTTTAAAAAATAAATTTCCACTTAATTCATCAGTTACTTGAAATATTTATAACAATGTCAGACGAAAAATATTTAAGGAAATTTTTGTTGGAAAATAATTTTTAAGAGGGTTGCCGTCTGTTTTGAAAGTGGTATTTCGTTTAATTATACATAAGTTTCATGAAGGTTTAAAATATGGTTATCAAAAGAACTCGTGTTAAGAAATCTTTAAATGAAACATTTGTTTTTTTTTGTTTTGTTGAAAAAATTAAGCTCAAACTATTTAATAAGTTAAATGGATTGTCAAAAGATGGGTATCAATCGAAAACGTTTGAAATTAATTTATTTCTAAACTGTATTTAGGTGAGTTGCCATGTGCTTAAAAAATTAAATTCAATTTAATTCATAAATAAATTGAAATATATATAAGAATGCCAGGCGAAAGATTATAGTTTGAAAATACTTTTAAAGGGATTGCCACCTGTTTGAAAAGTCGAATTTGTTTAACTTATACGAAAGATACATAAATAAATATCGAAATATTAGTGTCAAACGAAAGAGTTTTAAGAAAACTATAGGCGGATAATGTTTTTAATTAGAGTTGCCATCTATTTTTTTTTTTTTTGAAGGTCGTCACATCTGCACCGTTATTTCGAATTTCCAAAATGAGAAGTCAAATTAAAGAACTGGGATTCTATATAGATGTGCACACGTTTTATTTTTTGAAGTTACAGTTACATTTGAAATTTGATGAAATGAAAACCGACACCATGCGAGACCTTTCATCACTGAGAAATGGAATTATTTAGGAATTAGGAATATTTTTAGAAGTTTTTGAATAGGGTTTCACAAGTTTAAAAAATTTAATTAAATGTTGCCGTTTTGACGCCATGCGGGTTCACTAGTGTTTATTTATTTATTGTTAATAATTTTCAATTAAAGCAGAGATGGGCTATACAAATAAATATGTATAATCAATGACTTTAAAGAATTGAATTCTTGTAAAATTTACATAACATTGCTTTATCGATTTTTTATAAAATTTTTGTTTATGTGTTTAAATAATGCTAGGATCTTGGTTTTAAACTACGTAAACTTCATTAAATGTTCATGTTCGAGGATTTATTTATGTAAGTTAACAAGAAGATGTAACTACATCAATAATTATGTTCGCTTAAGTACCCGCATCGAGGTACTTAACCGGGTTCTTTTAAGTACCCAACCGCCTAAGTACCTCAAAAAGGTGACATTTTGGCTGACTTCCAACACGTCAATTGCATTGCATACGTACAAAGTTTAATGTTCCATAACGCCAAACTACAATTGTTTGACAATATATACTTTTCCGAAACGCACCCGAAAAGTTATCGTAACGTATCGCTAGAGTAATCAGCGCATCAGCGTTTGGTTTTAGTTACCATTACAGTTACAGTTTAATAGATTGAAATTCGTTACACGGGGGTTTTCGGGGTCGCTGATTACGAATCCGATGTTAGTTTTCCAAAATTCAAAATGGCGGATTCAATATGGCGGATGACTTTTTTAAAAATTGATCGGAATCGCTTGAAACTCATTACCCGGGGGTTTTGGGTGTCGCTGCTTACGAATCCGATGTTCGTTTTTTAAAATTCAAAATGGCGAATCCAATATGGCGGAAAGAATTTAAAACTTGTTCGGATTCACATGAAACTCAAATCTGTCGTTGACACCGAAAACGAGGTCAGTGATTACGAATCCGATGTTCGAAAACCCCCGAGTAACGAGTTTCAAGCGAATTTGATTAATTTCAGAATAGTTTGTCAGATTTGATTTTTTTGTACTTTTTTTGTGTGAAGGTACCTAACTTTGAAGTGAAATTGTGAAAAAACTAATGCAGCTAGAAAGCTGCGGTTTATTGCATTGGAAAGAGTGGCACGTTTACTATAAGAGTCGATGTAAAAGTGAAAACCGTTTTTTTCTGACCGTNAATATCTTTTTTTGCCCATTGTATGGCATATTTAATATTAGTTAATTCTTCTTTAATTAGCCTTATTCTATTTTGCAAATTAATAATTGTTTAATTTTTTACGTATGTGTCTTTTCTAATGTTATTAAAAAGACTATTAACTATCATTGTAATATTATTAATTTTTTCATTAAAAATTTCATTTATAAGTACTTGTTTATTATTATTATTATTCATTTGATTAAGGTTGTTTGTTATGACCTCCAGATCTTCGTGATCGGGGCTTCCGGCGATGAATTTCCATGCCGTTCCTAAAATATTTATAGCTCTTTTTTGTCTTTTCCCGATTGGTTTTATAGTATCTAAAATTTGCAGTGATTGGGTTAATTCGTGTTTTACGATAGGGAAAAGGATATTGTCTTTAGGTATGTCGGTGGAGATGAATCTGTACATGTCCGTCAGAAATTGTTCGTATTTGCTAAGGTCGATTATATGTATAAGTCTGAAGGCTCCGTTCTGAATTTTAGCTATTCCGTCATTTATTGTCACAAGCTGCGCGTTTGTGTAGTCGTAAATGTCTACTGTCGCAGTGGCAGAGTAAATGAACAGGAGTCTGAAAATGAAAGGGTAAATTTTAATTTCTAATATTACTTTTATGGACTACTCTTCCTGTTTCCGTTAAAATGGTTGAATTTCTGTCTTCCTTTACTATTTCTTTTCTAAATTTAGGGGAAATTTTCGTACCTATTCTTTTATTGATTTTCACATATACGGCTTCTCCTGGGTGATAAATTTTTATGGGATGCCGGGTTTTATTATGATAAGAAAGATCTTTTAGCAGCTTATTTCTTAACTCAGAGTTATTTTCTTCCCTTGCTCTTTCGAATTGTCTTGGGTCAGTGGAGACTCTTCTCCCGAAAAATACCTCTATTGGTTTCTTTTTTGTTGTTGAGTGAATTGTATAATTATATTCGTAGACAGAGTTGTCGAGAAGTTCGGCGAATGAAGTGAAGATGCGTTCTGCTTTTAAGCAACGCATTATTTCTGTGAGGGTCGAGTGGAATCGCTCTACTTGACCGTTGACGGAACTTGAATAAGGCGGTGTTCTTAAAATTTTTATGCTTAAAGTATCCTCTATTAAAAATCTTATGGAAGCTGAGTTTATGGATGTTTCGTTATCTATTACGACTGATTCGGGTACGCCAAATTGAAAAAGTAATTCACGGAGAGGTTCCTTAACGTGTTCTACTGCTCTTGATTTAAGTATTTTGGTTTGAGCATATTTCGAAAATTTATCTATTGCTGTCAGGACTATATTTCGGTCGGTCATGCAAATGTCGATGTGTAAAATTTGTCCAGGGAATTGGGGTATAGGAGTTTCTCCTAATTCTAGGATGTCTATCATATTTATTTCTTTACAAGTTGCACACTGTTGAATAGTTCTTTTTATCTTTTTTGTCGTAGCGGGAAAGTAATAATTTTCTAAAATTTGACTTTTATTTTCTCGGCAATTCCTATGTGCTCTTTTATGGGTCTTTACTATTATTTCTTCCTGTTCTTGTTCATCTGTGACATCTTTAACTTGCATTTGAGTAAATCTGATCTTGTAGCTACTAAAGTGAATTGGGTATATTTCCTGAATTTTGCCCATAATTCGTTCTTCTGTCTTGATACAGTTAACTACGGAGGGGTTAAGGTATCTTTTTAGGCGGTTTATTAAAATTTCTGGATTATATTCTGGCTCTTCTAAAATGTGTCTGTGGTATGTGGGGAATACTATTTTAAATTGGTAATTTGAATTTGCTGCTACTTTCAGAAACAGTTGGTTTTTAAAAACATTTATTGGAGTCTCTACATGAGGGATTAAGTTATCTGACGAGCTTTCGTCACCGTGTTGGGTAACGGATAAGGAATTTATTGGTTCGGGTGGCGTTCTTGATAAAGCGTCGGCCACAACGTTGGTTGTACCTGGTTTGAAATGGATTTCATGGTTATATTATTCCAGAGTGGCTTTCCAGCGTTTCATTTTTGAATTATTGTTTTTGTTACTAAGAGCTTGCGTAAGAGGTTTATGGTCTGTAAATATTTTGACCTTAGCTGAGCCGTAGAGGTAGTTTCTAAAATTGTTTAGAACCCATATTATAGCCAAAAATTCCTTTTCATTTGTAGCATAGGCTTCTTCGGTTTTATTGAGCGTTCGCGAAATGAGAGCAATTGGTTTTTTATCTTGAGAAAGGACTGCACCGATGGCATAATTTGAGGCATCGGTTGTTAAATGGAATTCTTTACTGAAGTCGGGGTATGAAAGTATAACATCGTCAGACATGAGGGATCTTTTAATTTTATTAAAAGCGTCTTTTCCTTCTTCATTCAATTCAATATTTATTTTAGCTGATTTGTTTTTGGATATACGCCCTTCTTCCCCTCTTAAGGGGTTTGGCCAACATGGCGTAATCTTTAATGAAACGGCGGTAGTAGCCGGAAATACCTAAAAATGAGCGTACTTGCTTAATGGTTTGTGGGTAAGGTATTTTTGCAATTGCTTCTACCTTCGCAGGATTCTTTGTTATTCCTCTTGAGGAGATTACAAATCCTAAGAACTCTACAGAGTCCCTGAAAAAATGACATTTATCCAGTTGGATTTTCATATTGGCGTCTTCGAGAGTTTTAAAAATTTGCTGTAAGTGGAGAGCGTGCTCTTCTTCGGAGTTGCTGAAAACGACTATGTCATCAATATAGACGTAGCATATTTTGCCGATGTGATGACGAAGAATGTCATCTAGGGCTCGCTGGAATATTGAAGGGGCGTTTTTGAGTCCGAATGGTAATCTCGTGAACTCGTATTTGCCATTATTGATTGAGAAAGCCGTTTTCTCAATGTCGGATTCCATGAGCGGGATTTGATGAAATCCGCTGTTTAGGTCCAACACAGAAAAATATTTATTTTTCCCCAGTTGGGACAATACTTCGTTTATTTGGGATATTGGGTAGCGGTCTGCTACGGTGATCGCGGTAAGCTTACGATAGTCAATAACCATTCGATACTGCTTGTTGCCTTGGGAGTCAGGCTTTTTTGCTACAACCCAAACGGGTGAGTTGTAAGGTGACCTTGATGGTCGAATAATGCCATCGTCTAGCATTTTGTTAATTTGGGATTCAACTTCGCCTTTTAGCGACATAGGGTAGGGATAGTATCTTGTATAAACGGGAGTGTCCTTATTAGTTCTAATTTCGCCCACAACTTTAGTGGTGTATGTAAGTTTGTCATTTGGTTCCGCAAAGAGGTTAGAAAAGTTTTCCTCTAAATTATTGATTTTATTTTGTTGACTTGGTGACATGTTGTCTTCCTTAAGATTAATTTTGTTAATTGATCCCGAAGCTAACTGTTTTATCCTAATTTTTGTGTTTCCTTTTATTTCCATGAAGTTATCCTTGACGTGGATAACAGCTTCGAGTTCCTTGAGGCTGTCGTTTCCCAGGATGCCATGGAACGATCGTAATGTGGGGAGAAGATAAAATTTCAATTTGTTATCTGCTTTAAAAAGATTAAGGAAGGTATGTTCCTTAATTTCGACGTCTCCTGCTATTGATTTCGCAAAAAAAATTTTTTCATTTCTGATTGGCTTGGGCACGATAGAAGGTTGAATGTAATTTTTTGTAGACCCTGTGTCTATTAAAAATTTTACAGTTTCTCCACTCTTCAGCCTGCAGTCAAAGTAAGGCAGCGAAGAGTGATTCATTCTAAAAAATGTAAGTCCGTTGTGTCTATGTAGTCGTCTTCCTGTCGTACTTCACTGTTGTCGTTGTTGCTATAAGTTTCGTCATCGTAATAACCTGCACTTGTCTGTTCGTCATTTGTCATGGTGGGGTAATATTCTTGGGGTTGGTCGGAATCTATGTGGAAATTCCTCTGGATTTTGTTTGGGGGAGCTGGTGCTGGAAGATTGCCAGTAGGAGGTCTTTTATTAGTTGGGTCATTAGGACGTGGCCTATTCATATAATTTTGTTGCGTGTTCGTAGCGATTGATCGATGTCCATTGGTTCTGGACGTGGCTGTGGCTTTTGCAAAGGACGTGGTGGTTGATTGTTTGGCTGCTGACCATAATAATTAGCCTGCTGTGGACGTTGGCCTTGACAGTTCATCTGAGTCGGTTTATATGGAGTGGTTGCGTACAACCTGGGTTGGGGCATGTATGCCAGTTCTGGGTAGAATTCATTATTTAGCCCTCTACGAGGCAGAGGTGGTCGAAATTCCTGCGGCTTCCTACCCTGGCCATTATTGCTTAAAGCATAATGTGACCTGAAATTTTGGCTCTCGAGTTTGAGGCACAAATGGAGTACCTGAGGGAGATCCGCTGGTTCCCTCATTCCAAGGAGTCTCGGTAGATCTCCTTTGAGTCCGCGAAGGAATGTGTCCAGGGCTTTATCCCTATATGTACGAGTCAATAGGTGCATGGCTTCTGTGCCGACCTCCATGCAGCCGAGTTTGTTTAGTATTAAGGATAAATGAGAGTATACCCGTTGGTAAAACTCTTGAATCGTGAGGTTACCCTGCACGAGAGAGGTCATTTGGTACTCAAGAGTACCAAGATCGCGCTTGTCCGCGTAATGTAGCGTCAGGCATTTTGATATAGCCTGCCCGTCTAATGGAGTATTGTACGACTCCAGAGCAACGTCGGCGTTGCCCACAGTTTAGTTTCGAATGACATTCAGTATCCCATAATATTTGGGAGTTCCTCTTTGAGGCTCATATATTTGGAGGATTCTGTCCACACTTTTCCTCCAAGATGTTAATTCTCCTGGGTCTCCGGAGAATTCCCGAAGACATCTTACGACATCTGGGATTTTGTCGAGCTCGGAAACATTACCGGTTAGGTTTGTATCAATGGTAATGTCTGTGAAATTTGAAAAATTCGCGTTGGGATTAAGGTCGGCTTGAACTATGTTTCGCCCTTCAGTTCTAAAGATATTGTTGACTATTCCTGTAACCAAATTCGTAATTTCGTCCATCGAAAATGTGCTGGAAGGACGCGGAGCTGGCTGACCAGAAGGTGCAGCTGGTGGACGGGATGCGTTAAGCATTGGTGGACGAATGAGATTTTCCGGATTCATGTCTATCAATTGATTTTTAAATTTTCAACCTTTAAGTTTATTTATTATAATTAATTTGTTCTATTACNTGATTTTTAAATTTTCAACCTTTAAGTTTATTTATTATAATTAATTTGTTATATTAATAGTAGTAAGAATTCGTTTTATTACTGGCTTTGAAATCCTTAACTAATTGAAAATTAAAATTGTTAAAATCTTTCCTTTAAATTATTCACAAAAAGTGGTGAATTTAATTAATTTAATTTTTCGGCATTACTTCACTTTATCATATAAAATTCGGATTTGGATAAATAATTTCCTTTAATTTTTTCAGTGTAAAGCCTAATCAGTGGCTTCCTAAATTTTTAACTCGCACTAAATCTAAGTTAATCCTTTTTTCCACAAATTAATGTTTTCTTTNTTCTTTTAAATATTTATTTGTTTATTAGATTTAATAAAGATTTTAATTTTTACACATTTTATTTAACACTTTCTTATTTCTAAACTTAACTTACATTGCTAGCTTCTCCATTTTGGGGAAGGTCCTTCTGCGTACCGGCTGACGTCTTGGCGTCTCCTTTTTGTCCGTATGATTGGTCTACTGGGGGGCCGTTATACGCTCCTATACACTGGCCTCAGTTGCTGCTTTCGTTGGAGTGCTTTTATTTTCCCGCGCGATTTCCACGGTTTTCCTTTCAAGTATTTACGTTACGGATTTTTAAGGATGTGCACTTTTCAATCCGCGAGCAACTGGGCCCCACGTTGGGCGCCAGTTAACAATTTTCTTTTGTTAGAAAATAAAAAAAAACCGTTTTGTTGGTCAAACGACCAATCTGCTTGAGCTTTATTAAAAGACTAAAATATTACAAACATTTCGCTTACTGGCTAACTTAATTGCTTAGCCTAATTAACTGCACCGGCCTGTTGTTTGTTGTTGTCGCAAATTCCCTGAGTTTGCGAACTTCGGCTGCGCGTGTTGGTTTGGCTTCCGCTCCCACAATAATACGTTCTTCTGCTGACTGCGCGTCTGCATTTTGTTGGGAATTATTGAGCAATAGGAGTTGCACTTCCGCTGTGCTAAACTTATTGCTGATTGCTAATTTAATAAGCTTAGCGAATGTTAACATTTGTCATGTTAACATATATATTAAAGGCTTTCCTTTTACGTGGTTTTGGTTCTTGAAAAGGGTTGCCAGATGTTAGAAAATCAAATGCAAATAATCGAGTTCGGAGATGTTTACGTAAAATATATAACCCACCGTCAGCACATCTGCACCGAGAATTGACGAGATTGGTATGTAGAAGTGCAATACGGTTTTATTTTTCAAAAAAGGTTTGCCACATAATAGAAATTAAATTCAAAATATTAAAATTATTTAAAAGTTATATGGGTTATACCATATGGGTATCAATCCAAATGGTTTTGATTATTTTATTTTTTAACTATACATATATATTTTTTTATATTTTGTTATGTACTTCCTTTATGTACAATGAGCATGTCCAATTAAAGATGTTTAATTTTGGTTATTTTTTTATAAAAATATAGTTTATTCTTTAACAAGACCCGTGTAAATACAAGTTTCCAAGTGCAGTATTAAAAAAAAATTAACAAATGAGTAGTCCACTTGCAAACAGCGTTATGTGATTTTATAATAGAAAGCCATAAATTTGAAAAAACGACTACGACAACAAGTAACATTTAAATTGAATATTTTTCATTATTACCTGAAAATTTGGATAAATAAGAGTCTTACAAAATTATAACATAACATACCATGACATAAGATAACATTAACAGTCTATACGATACTTTTGAAAGTTTATAAATAAGTATGATAGCGACTTTTGGCAGAAGAGTTAACCTTTTATGCTATTTTTTCAGAATATAAAAAGATTTTGCACTATGTTGTTAGTGGACATGAACCTACTTTAAATACTGGTACGTAATCCCCCCAAATTAAAAATCGAAAAAATTTTACATAGTGCACTTTGCAAGTGTAGTACTCAATTCTTCGTACAAATTTTGAGCCATTTGAAACTTATACTTTATTCTACTGGAATTCAATGGGCAACAAAACTGCATACTCAGAATCTAATTAAAAAACTCGAAATTTTAACGAAAATTTGTTGAATCTTTTTTTAAATTGCATAAATTTTACATCGATTGTTACATTTGAACAGATTGGTATATTTTTATATTGGGCTATTGGAACAAAATAAAAAAATGGGAAATTTTTTTTTGTGGTCAAAAGATTGGTACAATACAGCGATGTTCTATTGAAAAATTTCAACAAACTAATTTTCGTGATTGGGATAAAGAAAAATATTTGGGTATTCACACAATTGGGATACGATTTGCACCAAATTTTGGCAAATATCCAATCGTGTGACACTGCCTTTAAACTTGTATTTATACGGATGTTGGTAAAGAAGAACTATAAAAAACTAACCAAAATTAAATAACAACAAATATAATATTTTATAACTTGTGAAAGTTTGGTGCGGCTATAATTTTTTCGACTACTGTACAATGTACAAAAAAAGTGCGGTTTTTCCAGCGGGATTACCAAACCTTGTACATTTTAAGACTTCTACCAAAATATCTCTGAAAAATAATAAGATTTACGTGAGCTGGACTGGTTTGAAAATACCTCTAAAATGGAGTTTTTTATGAATAAAAATAGTTTCTTAAAGAATTACAAAAAAAAAATCCTCCCAGATTAAAAAACAGTTTAAGCTTAAAAAATCTATATATTAATACGCTAACATAAATTTTGTCTCCGTTCGTTTGGCGATTCTACCGAACCGATTTCATTTTTCCGTAGATGAGCAGAGATTTTATGGTTTCACAATTGGTTGAAAATTACGGCCAAAACCGTCGTTTAAACATTTTCGAATTGTGTATACATGTTGCTGCAACATGTTCAATTTGACATGTTTCCCCTGTTGTTTCACTACACATTTGAAATTAAGCTTTGAAATAAAGATAAATATGAAGATGAAGAAATACATGATAACGATGAAGTAAAATAAAAGAAGGCAAAAGTGAAGATAAAGACGAAAATGAAGACAATGACAGATACATAAGAATTAGGGTAACTAAAAGGGTAAGAATATTTCTTGAATTTATGAAGTGAAACTTCTTTAG
>NW_016157717.1:69403-72732 GCF_001687245.7 Rhagoletis zephyria | reverse complement strand
CGATTCGTCGCCGTTCGCAGCAATTGGGTTTGTGTTATTCGACCACATGGAAGATTTTACGCAAAGATCTTGGTGTAAAACCGTATAAAATACAGCTCGTGCAAGAACTGAAGCCGAACGATCTGCCACAACGTCGAATTTTCAGTGAATGGGCCCTAGAAAAGTTGGCAGAAAATCCGCTTTTTTATCGACAAATTTTGTTCAGCGATGAGGCTCATTTCTGGTTGAATGGCTTCGTAAATAAGCAAAATTGCCGCATTTGGAGTGAAGAGCAACCAGAAGCCGTTCAAGAACTGCCCATGCATCCCGAAAAATGCACTGTTTGGTGTGGTTTGTACGCTGGTGGAATCATTGGACCGTATTTTTTCAAAGATGCTGTTGGACGCAACGTTACGGTGAATGGCGATCGCTATCGTTCGATGCTAACAAACTTTTTGTTGCCAAAAATGGAAGAACTGAACTTGGTTGACATGTGGTTTCAACAAGATGGCGCTACATGCCACACAGCTCGCGATTCTATGGCCATTTTGAGGGAAAACTTCGGAGAACAATTCATCTCAAGAAATGGACCGGTAAGTTGGCCACCAAGATCATGCGATTTGACGCCTTTAGACTATTTTTTGTGGGGCTACGTCAAGTCTAAAGTCTACAGAAATAAGCCAGCAACTATTCCAGCTTTGGAAGACAACATTTCCGAAGAAATTCGGGCTATTCCGGCCGAAATGCTCGAAAAAGTTGCCCAAAATTGGACTTTCCGAATGGACCACCTAAGACGCAGCCGCGGTCAACATTTAAATGAAATTATCTTCAAAAAGTAAATGTCATGGACCAATCTAACGTTTCAAATAAAGAACCGATGAGATTTTGCAAATTTTATGCGTTTTTTTAAAAAAAAAAGTTATCAAGCTCTTAAAAAATCACCCGTTACGTATAAGATTTACTCACTTCTCATTGAAAATCTTTAAAGCTATAAATAATGTTGTATGGGCGGTCAAGGTGGGCGTAGCCCGATGGTCCACAATTTGATCATATTCTTATAAATGCCATGGCGATTGACTTCGCCAAATTTCAACTTCGAACCTGAATTAGTTAATTTATGCCAGACAAATTGAATTAGGCCAAGTGTGTACTGGTGAAAGGAGTAAAACTTAAATGCAAAACTTAATAAAAATTTAAATTTAAATTAAATGTCAATTAAATTGCAATCAAAAAATTTCGTGAAATCGGCTGTAAGTGTACCAATTCTATTAAGAAAAATGTGGGACGTAAATAATATTCGTATTGAAATAAACGTCCCGAGAGACGAAAAAAAATAAAAAGCCAATATAATTATTATGAGAAGACGTAAATCATATTCGTCTTGAAATAAACGTCCCGAGAGACGAAAGAAATAAAAAAGTCCTTATAATTATTATGAGTAGACGTAAAACATATTCGTCTTGAAAAAAACGTCCCTAGAGACGAAAAAAAAAAAAAAGCCCATATAATTATTATGAGAAGACGTAAATCATATTCGTCTTGAAATAAACGTCCCGAGAGACGAAAAAAAATAAAAAGCCCATATAATTATTATGAGAAGACGTAAATAATATTCGCCTTGAAATAATCGTCTCGCGAGACGAAAAAAGATATTTCTCGTAAATAATTTTTATACAAGGATGAAAAAAATTTATCTTAAAACAAGGCGACGTTTTTGATCCTGAATATTAGGATAATAATTATTTTCGGTCTCTGCTTATGCGGTCAGCGACATCAGCTTTTGAATTTTTTAAAGTCACGAATAAAACGCAATTAATTGTTTTTCTTACAAATGGTGGCTGTGGCGGCGCGTGAAAACTACCGGTTCCTGTTCTAAGATCGCCGGTTCGACTAAGCTTGAAGGTGGTTATGATTTGTCAACTTAAACCAATGTAAGTTAATATAATTATTTCAGTTTAAAATTAATTACAAGTTTGAAAATTTCATTTGATTTGAGAAAAAACGTATGTACATATGTACTTTTGTAAAGAAATGCCTGTGAATCAAAAACATTTTCAAGCTAAAACAAGTAATTTTTAAGCAAAAAACAAAAGCGAGTTCAATTCTCATATAAAAATTTAAGATTATCGTTAATCTCTTCATGATCCAATGATCGGACTTAAACCAAAATAGAATGGGACCAACTGTGAGGTAACACCTTTCCTTTAAGAAAAAGAAATTAGAAATCGGATAACGTAGTCCAAAGTTATGCGGTAACTACAAAAAATCTTCCGACGAATTGATAACCTTCCTCCTTTTGAAGTCGGTTTAAAATACTATAAAAAATTAACAAAAAATCCTCTGTCTGAGATTTGAACTCGGATCTCCCGAATCGCGCGCCAAATTTTTGTTGTAATTAAACAAGTAATTTTTAGCAAAAAAAAATCCGACTTAAAAAAATATATATATATCTATATATTTCATGATTCAATGATCACCTCTGAGACACTACCTTTCCGATGCAAAAAGAATTATCGAAATCGGTTGACGTGGTCCAAAGTTATGCGGTAACATACATAAAAAAAAAATAAAAAAATATTCCGACGAACTGATAACCTCCTCCTTTTTTGGAAGTCGGTTAAAAATCATTTTTTATCACAAATAACAATATTCTGGTGTAGCGTTTATGAATTTCCAAAAAGAGTGTTTTTTTGAACCACTCTAATATCCCTGTAGGGAAAACACGAACCAAACAACAGTGAACCAAATTTCTGGTTCAGTACTAGTTCTTTTTCGCCAAAAACGAACCAGCCGATAGTAACTAGTTCCGAACCAGTCCAAAAGCAGTGAAATGTGGTACTTTCACTAAACTATTTTATTTCAAATTTTAAAAGCAGGGAAGGTAATCATTATGAGTAAAATAATTTAAAGCAGCATTTAATCATTACACTGGTCTACAAATTTCAACTTTTTTTCTGCGAATAAGACGGGACCTGGTGTTTCTGAACGGATTTTTCGTGCTGAACACGAATCCGGGGTCAAAAATGTCCCATCACGTCACGTTTTCGAGAAAAAAGGGGTTGAAACCCCTAAAAACAGCGTTTTTGGCCATTTTCGAAAAATTATAGAGCTGAACCCTGACGTGGTACAAATTTTGCATATATCAGAAATTAAAGGCTAAACCGTGCCCTTTCGAATGAGCCCTATGCCGAATTGATCGCCGTTGAAAGGACTACGATTTGAGGGCATACACCTGGAATGTCTGGACCCTTAATGGGGAAGGTGCCTCTGCCCGGCTTTTTGATGTCCTCGTAAGGACAAAAGCTGACATCACCGCCATCCAAGAAATGCGTTGGACGGGGCAAGGCAAA